>NC_089794.1:18975102-18990102 GCF_040412425.1 Macrobrachium rosenbergii
CTAAAAAGGCCTTTTATTGCCCTTAAAATATTATTTAGCAAACTAAATAGTCCCTTGTCACCTAAAAAGGCTTATTATTATCTTTAAAACATCACAAAGCAAACGAAATAGTCCTTTGTCACTAAAAAGGCCTTTTATTAACAATAAAACATCATATAACAAATGAAATAGTCCGTTAGTCACCTAAAAAGACCCCTAAAACACTATATAGCAAGGGCAATAGCCCTTTGTCACTCAAAAGGCCTTTTATTAACAATGAAACATTATACACCAAACGTTATAGTCCTCTGTCACCTAAAAACAAAGACATAAACAGTCCGGTGGCACGTCAAGCAAAGCCATTTACCAACAGCAACAAAAGCCAGCCATCTGACAAACAAAACAAGGAGACCTCTTGCACGCCAAATCCATCCACATCCTCTGAGCAAGAACAACAAAGACACCATCCAGCAGAGTTGATAGTCCCTTAGCAGCCCCCTTGAAATCAGGCCTCTTAACCACCACAACAAAGACAGAACGTCATCGGAAGCTGATAAATCGACGAGCGGCGGTTCAATCCACCTTTTGAGTGTCACGAAAACGCTTTTGGGTCAAAGAAACTTAACACAAAAATAGATGCAAAGAAAAAAATAGACACTCAAATCCCTCCGAGTATTCAAAATGTGTAAGGTACGGAATAAGAAAGGGAAATACAAGGAAGAGAATGGGGAAAATAAAGGGTCAAAGAAACTGAACACAAAAATAGATACAAAGAAAAAATAGAGACTCAAATCCCTCCGAGTATTCAAAATGTGGCAGGTTAAGAATGGGAAATACGAGGAGGAGGAGGAGGAGGAGGAGGAGGAGGAGGAGGAGGAGGAGGAGGAGGAGGTAAATAAGAGAACAACTGAATAAAGGTTAACCCACCTTTTAAGTGTCACGAAAACGTTTCTGGGTAAATGAAACTTAACACGAAAATAAAACAAAGGAAAAAACACACTCAAATCCTTCCGAGTATTCAAAATGTGGCAGGTAAAGCATAAGAATGGGAAATACGAGGAGGAGGAGGAGGAGGAGGAGGAGGAGGAGGAGGAGGAGGAGGAGGAGGAGGAAAATAAGAGAACAGTTGAATAAAGGTCAATCCACCTTTTAAGTGTCACGAAAACGTTTTTGGGTCAAAGAAACTTAAGACAAAACTAGAGAGACAAAGAAAATAATAGACACTCAAATCTCTTCGAATATTCAGAATGTGGCAGGTATGGAATAAGAATGGGAAATACGAGGAGGAGAGGAAGGAAAATACGTGAACAGTTGAATAAAGGTCGATGCACTTTTTAAAAAAACACACTCAAATCCTTCCGAGTATTCAAAGTGTGGAAGGTATGGAATAAGAATGGGAAATACGAGGAGGAGAATAAGGAAAATCAAGTCACGAAAACGTTTTTGTTGTAAGAGAAAATTAAGAAAAACCAAAAAAAAAAGACAATAAATTCCCTTTGGGTATTTAAATTGTTGATGTGAAAGGAATAGGAATAGGAAATACGAAGAGAAGAAGAAGGAAAATAAGAGAACACATGAATAAACCGCAGATGAATATTAAACATTCACCTGGTGCCACTGCACCTTTTCAGAGTCACGAGCATATTTCGGGTAAAAAAAAAAAACTTGACCAAAAAAAAAATGAAAAAATGAAAAAAGTACACCCAAAAATCACCGAGTATTCAGAATGTGGAAGATAAAGAATGAGAATGAGGAATAAGAGTGAGGAATAAGAGGCAAAGGAGAAGGAAAAGAAAAGAGAATGGTGGAACAAAGTCTCCCTGAGGGTGCAGTGCAATCAGTATCTCAGAAGAAGCACTGCATTGCTACCCTAAAGCAATTCACCTTGAAGTTGTGTGTTTCTCTTCTCTCTGCGTTTCCTATTGTCTTCTGTGATTTCTTTCAAATGAACTGGAATATAAAATTTAGGCCAAAGTCCAATCGCTGGGACCTATGAGGTCATTCAGGCCTGAAACGGAAATTGAGAGGAAAAAAGGTTTAAAGGTGTAACAGGAGGAAAGACTTTGGCAGTTGCACCATGAAACAACTGGTAGGAGAGGGTGGAAAGCAAGATGGAAGAGAGAGAATATGAACGGAGGTACAGTAAAAGGAATGAAAGGGTTTGCAGCCAGGGGCCGAAGGAGATGCTGCAAAGAACGTTAAGTAATGCTTACAGTGCACCGCGTGAGGTGCACTGGCGGCACTGCTTCTCTAAGGGGACCTTATTCTTTAGAAGCTGTGTACAGAGCCTAGATTACAAACTGAACCTTCACAAACGCTGCAAGAGGTCTAGGATACAAACTGAACCTTCACAAACGCTGCAAGAGGTCTAGGATACAAACAGAACCTTCACAAACACTGCAAGAGATCTAGAATACAAACGGAACCTTCACAAACACTGCAAGAGATCTAGAATACAAACAGAACCTTCACGATCACTGCAAGGGGTCTAGAATACAAACAGAACCTTCACAAACACTTCAAGAGGTCTAGAATACCAATGGAACCTCCACAAACATGAAGAGGGTCACAAACAGTGCAAGGAGTATAGATACGTCCTGAGTACAAAATGAATCAATAACTGCTCTACAGAGAGACTGAGTTAAATACTGAATACCATATCTCCAACAAGAATCCTAGAACACACTGAATTCTCACACGCTCCGCTAGGATTCGGAACTACGCCCTTAATCCTTACGGTTGCTGCAAGGACTCTCTAAAAAAAAATCATCCTACATGCAGGATCCCGGAGCCTTCGCAAGGAATCTGAAATAGATGCTGACTCACTGTGTCTCTCTCCTCCCCCACCATGGCCGGTTGGTATAAAAGTGGCGAAAAAACAATGAGTTGCCACGTTAGCTATTTTTAATACTTGATCTTATCGCTCGAGTTGCCATGTCCTCTAATCACGCGAGCTGTCATCGCCATGTGTCGAACTTTCTCATGGTTAGAACTTAAGAATCTAGATCTAGGCTGAGATAGCGTGCGTGTAGTTTATCTAAGCATATATACGAACATGTTCTTTGCTGGTTAGTGCTATAAAGGTTAAGGTTAAGGTTAAGATCTAAGCGCCAAAACAAGTACTTCTTGTCAGATATATAATATCGACACGCAACTAAATTGGATTAACTGACAATAATAACTAACTAAGCAGAGACTGCTGGATGGACCTGTGTACGTAAAACGCGTAAGCCTTTCGGGATGCGGCTGCTAGCCCCATGCCTTTCTCAACCATATTTAAGTCTCGCCACAACCGGCTAACTCTCAGGTACATAATTCACTGCTTAACTCAACAAAAAGTACAATGGGTTTTAATAGAAAGTGCCTACAGTGTTTCAGCTAGCTCAGGATTGAAGCTATATATATATATAATATATATATATATATATATATATATATATATATATATAATATATATATATATATATATATATATATATATATATATATATATATATATATATATATATATATATACTGTACATATATATATATATGTATATATATGTCAATGTCTTTTACGAGCAGACACTGAAATATTAATGGAAAGTGGAAATAAGCAACCAAATCAAGAAAGATTATAAGTTAAAGATGATCAAGAAATTAAGAAAGATAAATTTACATCCACGTCCCAATAATAATAATAATAATAATAATAATAATAATAATAATAATAATAAAAACTTCACTAGAAAGAATGAAGTTTGTTTGAGAGCCTTCTTCCGAAATAATAATAATAATAATAATAATAATAATAATAATAATAATAATAATAATAATAATAATAATAATAATAATGTCTCTTTTGCAAATGGCGGACGGAGGAGCACGATTTATCATCACTCTTCCCTGGCGACATGGCCAGTAAGGAGGAGGTCATTTGGACATCAGTGAACGGAAAGGTCTTCGACAGGAGGATTTTGCGACCTTGTGGACACAGTTCGCCACTCTGCACAGCTATGCGAGAGCGGGTTCTTCCGCTAGGTGCTCTCTCTCTCTCTCTCTCTCTCTCTCTCTCTCTCTCTCTCTCTCTCTCTTTTATAAGTTTTCGTATGAAAGTGTACATCTGTCTTACTCTCATGTTGGTATTTCCTGTTGAATGTACACCTCTCTCTCTCTCTCTCTCTCTCTCTCTCTCTCTCTCTCTCTCTCTCTCTCTTTCTCTGGATATTTTCATATAAAGTATATTATATATATATATATATATATATATATATATATATATATATATATATATATAATATATATATATATATATATATATATATATATCTTTCTCATGTTTGTATTTCCTACTGAATTTACCTCTCTCTCTCTCTCTCTCTCTCCGAACAGTTCAAGAATTTTATCACAGGTAACATATTTATTATCGCTTTTGGCATACATTTAAAACTGACTTCTATATTATTATTATTATTATTATTATTATTATTATTATTATTATTATTATTATTATTATTATTATTATTATTATATTATTAATTAAATTTTCATTTGTACAACAGAAAAAGTAGTAAAAGAGTAAACTGTGTAATTAAAAATATTGATGAAAACAGACATGAGAATAGTAAATGAAAAAAATTAAATACAGTATTTACATATATATATACAGGGTATATATATATGAACACCTCTTTATGTATATGTATATGTATAGGTATATATATATATATATATATATATATATATATATATATATATATATATATATATATATATATATATATATACATACTTAAAGATGTGTCAAAAATTTGATGATAAAAATTAAGCCAATGGATAATAAAAGGTGCCGTTAAGAAATCAAGAAATAAATACATAAATATATATAAATATATAAAGATACAAAGAAAAAACAAAACAAAAATCTGTGTAACTAAACAAACAAAGAAACAAACACGCGAACAAGTGCAAACGACAGCAAGAGCATAATATTTCCCCCCCGTTCGAATCGCAATTTCCATTTAGCCCTGTTGTTTACAAGGGAGATTTACCCAACCGGAGACATTTAAAACAAGGCTTTGTTTGTTAGTTGTTTGCCATTGACATGTTTTCGTGTTGTTTTTTTGTTTAGGGGGAATTTTGAGGATTTTTTTATGTTTTCGTGTTTTTTTTTGTTGTTGTTGGCAGGGAATAAAATAACTGAGGATTTTTTTTTTCTTGTTGCGGGGCAATAAAAAGTTTCAGGATTTTTTCCGTGTTTTTTTTTTTTGCGAGTAAAATTTTGAGGATCTTTTTCGTGTTTTTTTTTTGGCGAGAAAGTAAAAATTTTGAGGATTTTTTTCTTTTTTTGCGAGGAAATAGAAATTGGAGGATTTTTTCGTGTTTTTTTTTGACGAGAAAATAAAAATTTCGAGATTTTTTTTTTTGTTTTTTGCGAGGAAATAAAAAATTTTAGTATTTTTTTTGTTTTCGTGATTTTTTTTTGCGAGGAAATAAAAATTTGGGGATTTTTTCTTTTCGTGTTTTTTTTGTTGTTGTGAGGAAATAAAAAAACTTTGAGGATTTTTTTATCGTGTTTTTTTTTTGTTGCAAGGAAATAAAAAATTATTCTTTTTGTGGAGAAATGAAAATTTGAGGATTTTATTGTTTTCGGGCTTTTTTTTGCGAGGAAATAAAAATTTCGAGGATTATTCTTAGGAGGAAATAAAAATTTTGAGGATTTCTTGTTTTAGGGGTGTTTTTTTTTTTGTTGCGAGGAAATAAAGAATATGAGGAATTTTTTTATTTTCGTGTTTTTTTTTTTTGCGAGGAAATAAAAAAATTTGAGGATTTTTTTTCGTGTTTTTTTGTTTGTTGCGAGGAAATAAAAATTTTGAGGATTTTTTTTTGTTGCGAGGAAATAAAAATTTTGAGGATTTTTTTCGTGGTTTTTTTTCGGAGAGGAAATCCAAATTTTGAGGATTTTCTCGTGTTTTTTGCGAGGAAATAAAATATTTGAGTATTTTTTCGTGTTTTTTTTTTTTTTTTTTTTTGTTGCAAGGAAATAATTTTTTTTTTTTTTTTTTTTTTTTTTTAGATTTTGGAGGTGGTCATGTATTCAGCCGTGTCTGCCTGTGATAACAAGATATTATAAAAGTACACACTGTTGTATTTTCGGGCCTCACTTAAGCTCATTGCACTCCCACCAGACTCCTTAAGGTCTGACGTTGCAAGTTTCAGTAATGGGTCAAGAGAGGTCATGATCCAAGTTTGGTCATTCATTGGTGGTCACCTATCCAACTAATGACCAAACCCAATTTCTGTAAAAATCAGGCCTCATTGCCACTCCCATCAGACTCCTAAGGCATGACGTTGCAAGTTTCAGTAATGGGACATGGAAGGTCATGACCCAACAGTCTGGCTATTCATTGGTGACCACCTATCCAACTACTGACCAAACCCAATGCCTCTGAAAATCAGGCCTCATTACCACTCCCTGACGTTGCAAGTTTCAGTAATGGGTCATGGGAGGTCATGACCCAACAGCCTGGCTATTCCTTAGTGGTCACCTATCCAACTACTGACCAAACCCAACGTCTCTGAAACTTGGATGACCAGCAGCTCTCCACCTGGTTAATTTCACTGATCTTTTATTTATGAGAACATCTGTACACTTTTATTGCTGAGAACATCATCTGACCATACTCTTGTATACTGAGAGTATCTAATACACATATCTTACAAATCAGAGGTCATCAAGTGTATATTACAAGGGACCATCTGTGTTTACAGTTATACTGTACAGGGCAGGACCACCTGATATACAGCTATTCCTATCTTAAAGAACATCTGGTAGATATTTCTTTATTTGAGGGAGCATGTGGTGCACAAAGAGAATATTCTCTTGTTCAAGGAAACATCAGAACATCTGGTGCATATTTTTTAATTTATTGCAGCATCTAGTTCATATATAGTGTGTTTTTATCTAAGGGAGCATCTAGTACACAGGATACTCTTATAGCGAGAACATCTGCTGTATACTACTTTATCTATGGCATCATCTGGTGTACACACATTTGTCCGAGGGAGCATCTGGTGTAAATTCTTCTATTCATGAGTTGTCGTAAGTTATATCATTTCTAGATAAACTGGTGAAAGAACATAAAAACATTTGGCTGATAAAAGCGCCACCTATCTTAATGGAAGCATCTGGTTGATATCAGAGCGATAAATCTTAGGAAGCATCTGGTGTACATATACACAAATGCTTGTTCTGGAGAGGAGCATTTTGTTGATACCGCTCTCAGACATCTCAGGCAAAAACGATCAATTTTCTGATGTTATCGCGAGATATCCAAGAAATAGCGAGAGAAATCAACAGGTACCACGAACAGACATCTGACAAAAGCACCATCTGGTTGATATCACAGCTACATCCTGGGAAAGACGAAGAAGAAGCAGCGGCGTTTGGTAGATATCACCTCCAGAGATCCATGGAAAAAATATTTATCTACTGATTTTATCGTGATATATCTCGGAAAAATCAAGAGATATCACAAAGAGACGTCTAACAAAAGCAGCATCTGGTTGATATCAGGGACGAGAGATCCTGGAAAAAGAAGAAGAAGAAGAAGAAGAAGAAGAAGAAGAAGAAGAAGAAGAAGAAGAAGAAGAAGAAGCATTTGGTAGATGTGGCCTCCAGAGATCCAACTAACCAGCAGGGCGATGTGTCCAATCTGTGTCTTATCTCTCTCTTCCAGGGAACGTAATCACCCTGGAATCCCACCGAGCCACGATCGTGGCACCATAAACCATGCGGCTTCATGAGGTGGGTATGCAGATGCCCACCGGGGTCAAGGCGCCTGCCTGCTTATGGTAATGCCTAATCGGAGTTTCAAAATAAGTTTTTTTCTCTCTCTCTCTTTCTCTATCTTTATTTCTACCTTCTCTTTCTTGGTGAGTTTTTGCTGTACACACATTCCTTCACGAATTGGTCATCGGTTAAAACAGCGTTTTTCTCTTATTGGTCACTAATGGGTTTTAAGCTTAAATTCTTTGGTTGGTTTATTATTTATAATATTTTTATTATTGTTTATAAAAATAAATATAAATTATACGTTAAAAAATCACTACGAATTTCCATGACAAAAAAATATAAAAAAAGTTAAAAATGCGCCAAAGTTTCTTCGGCGCAATCGAGTTTTCTGTACATCGTTTAATCAAGGCCACTGAAAACAGATCTATCTTTCGGTGGTCTCTGTACAATACTGTATGAGCCGCGGCCCATGAAAGTTTAATCACGGCCTGATGGTGGTCGTTGCCAGATACACGATTATGGCTAACTTTAACCTTAAATAGAATCAAAACCACTAAGGCTAGAGGGCTGCAATTTGGTATGTTTGATGACTGGAGGGTGGATGATCAACATAACAATTTGCAGCCCTCTAGCCTCAGTAGTTTTTAGGATCTGAGGGGGGACAGAAAAAAGTGCGGACGGACAGACAAACCCGGCACAATATTTTTCTATTCAGACAACTAAAAACCATTCAAAATTCAAAAATTTGGAAATGATTAAAAAAAACAAATGGAACGGGCACATAAATATACGAAAAAATTAATTCTGTGTATTTCCATGAGACAAAAAAATTTTTGAAAATTTAAAACGTTTGAAATTATTAAAATATATTTGAAAGATAAATGAGATGAGGAAGGAATCTTCAGCATGCTAAAAGTACTAAAAAAAACATTCGACGAATTTCCATAGGGCAAAGAAAAATTACTAAAAATCCATCAATTTCCAGACGATTAAAATATGTTTGAAAGATAAATCTGAGGAAAGGGGATCTTTAGCAATCTAATAATCAGCATATCAAGAAATCATATGCCTAGCCATAATATATATATATATATATATATATATATATATATATATATATATATATATATATATATATATATATATATATATATATATATATATATATATATATACATATATATATATATATATATATATATATATATATATATATATATATATATATATATATATATATATATAATTATATAGGCTATACAGCAGACACTAGCGGATCCAGGGGTGGGGTCCACCTGGGCACGTGCCCTCCCATTGAAAAAAATAACGACAAAATAATAATACTGAAGATTTAGATAATAACATAAATAGGAAATATAAAAATTGAAAAAAAAACCTATTATTATAGAAATAATAAATTTTGAGAAAAAAATTATAACAATAATCTTAAAAATGATAATAATAATGGATTCAGTATTTCCTGATAGAACAGGCGACTGCTGTCCATTTCATAATTTCTGCTTAAATACTGAATGATATACTGAAGAAAATATGTTATACTATGATATATAATCTGAGTTATGTGTATATATATACATATATATGTATATGTGTGTGTGTGTGTATGAAAATTGGTGCCCCATGAAATTTTTCTGGAACCGCTGGTGACAGCAGATGCTTCCGGAAAAAAAAAAGTCTAAAAAAAACAAAAAACCAATTTGGAACTTCACAGATGTGTCTGGAAACCGTCACTTTTAAAAAAAATGTATCCAGAACCACCATAACTTCCGAAACGATTACATATACATAAAACAAATATCACACACAAAAAAAAGAGCCTTAACTGCGGCCATAACAACCAGATGCCTCCGAAAATTATGAAAATCTACACCAGATGCTCCCATAAACAAGCCATGACTCTCAGACCAACTGGGAATCGAGTGAGAAAGATCTTAAATTTAAATGGAGACAGATACTTCCAATAAGGAAATAAAGTTTCGAAAAAAAAGGATATTTCTTTCAAAGAAAAGAAATATCAGCTGGAAAAGGCGTCATAATTGCGTTAACATACGCCAGATGCTGCCTAAAATTAGTGTATAAACCAGATGCTCCCTCAAGTGGAGAGATAGAAGCGAGGGTTCTGGGGGATCGAATGGAGGCACGTAAAAAAATACCCTGAGATTTCTCAGAAGTAAATCGATGAAGAAATTAATATATATTTTCAAACCGAATGACTCTCGGAGCCAATTTAAACCCTGTATGGAGAGACCTCCACGCAAATCAATCGAATTGATTTTAATGTTCAAAATGTGTCAACATTCGTAAGGACCAACGTAAAAGGCCATCAACTTGCAAAGCAAGATTCCACAGAACAGAATCAGTCCCAAAGATAAAACTGACAAGAACAAAATTTATGACAGATCAATGAACTAACAACTCTATGCGCACACACACATACATACATACATACATACATACATACATACATACATACATACATACATACATACATACATACATACATACATTAAAGACAATGCAAGTCAGAAAAGTCAAGACAATGTTGCCTGGCTCTTAAAATCAGTATTACCATCTCTTAAACTTACGAGCATCGCCACAGGCAATATTGTCAAGAAGACCCTTTCACAATTTAACAGTCATAAGGTTAGAGATCTAGGCAGACGTGGAATGCATTTTAGGGGGAGGTTTCTCAAATCCGAAGCAAATCAGCCTTATTGTGAGAAAGACGAATATATAAAAAAACAAGAAAAAATGCGCCGAAGTTTCTTCGGCGCAATCGAGTTTTCTGTACAGCCGCTACAGCTTATAATCAAGGCCACCAAAAACAGATCTATCTTTCGGTGGTCTCGGTGTAATGCTGTATGAGCTACGGCCCATGAAACTTTAACCTCGGTCCGGTGGTGGCATATCCTATATCGTTGCCAGAAGCACGATTATGGTTAACTTTAACCTTACATAAAAGACTACTGAGACTAGAGGGCTGAAATTTGGTATGTTTGATGATCGGCAGGTGGATGATCAACATACCAATTTGCAGCTCTCTAGCCTCAGTAGTTTTTAAGATCTGAGGGCGGACAGGAACAAAAAAGTGCGGACGGACAGACAAAGCCGGCACAATAGTTTTCTTTTCAGAAAAACTGGAAAAAAACTCCAGATTTGGGGCTGGGATGTTTAGCAACCAGTAGGAATGAAGTTTATTTCAATGATAAAAAATAAATGTTAGCGCAAGTGGAAATTCTGCCTAAGGAGCTCGTGCCCATATGCTGCCCTCAAGCCTGGATAAAAGTAGATATATATGATATGATTTGAGTGAATGAATAACTGATTGATTGATTAACTGACTGACTGAATGAATGAATTATGAAATCTAGGTTTTAAAGCCAAGCACTTCAGCTTTCAGGCATTCACCACTGAGGCCAGTGAAATGATGGAGTTAAAGAATGGTTGGAAGTTAAGACAAGGATTACAGAGATCAAGAAAATACATGAAATGAAGATAAATGAAGTACAAGGATCTGAAAGGTGGAACAGAGAAAATACCACAATAAAGAGACACTGGACACCAAATTGGAAGAAAGGAACCAGGAATGGATGTAACGTAGCCTAAAAGGCTAAAAGTGGGTGCAGCTAGGGGCTGGATGGACGCTGCAAACACCCGTTATTAATGCCTACAGAGCACCGCGCTGAAGTGAACTGACATCTCTAGCCCCCTACAGGGGAGAAAAATGTTGAACTGCAGCATTACCAAAACTTGCAACAAACCTGATCACTCTAGCGCTATCGGAAATTGCTCAAAACAGACTCTCTGACCAACAGAGTCAGAAGAACCAAGTCATTTGGAGGTTCAGGTTAAAGGTAACAATTTTCCAAAAGCAGCGAAAAATAACAGAAATCTTCTGCGTCGTAGCCTCCTCCCGCTGGAAAAGAGGTAGCGGACTTGCCTGGAAGAAAAGACGGTCCCGACTTCCAGCCAACCAACCGACATCAACAACAGTCCAGTGGACGGACAAACGGCGGTCCGTCGCACACCCGACAGTACCTCCTCCAGATACACTGATGACAATGGCCATCAGGTGATCTATATCGCCGATAACGTCACATTCCCCTGTGTCGTTTGGAGCAGGGACGGAGGAGACCCTTCCTTCCCCCCCTTCCCCCCCCACCCCTCTTTCCCCCGAGGAAAAGGGGGAGGGGAGGGGGAGGCCACAGAAAGGGAGACCAGTCCCTGTGACTTCCCCTAACTGTACAGCCAACCAAAAGAAGGTAGAAGAAGATCGTAGAGGGAGATCTTATTGCAGTCATATATTTCTTTATTGCAAGGCTATGGAAATTGGGATGTCCCGTTGATAGGCAACAGCACGGTTTCTGTATGCATAATGGGCGTGGTAATGTTCTTGTACGTACAATGTATGACATCATCATGTTTCTGTACTTATATTTTTTATATGTATTATGACCGTGATAATGCCTCCCCTATAATTTCCCTACAATGAACCTTCAGGCTAGGGACATACGTCAAGTCTTGAATTAATTATTATTATTATTATTATTATTATTATTATTATTAGACGATTGTGTGGAAGATGGCTAAGACATACGTCAAGCTTTAAATCAATTATTATTATTATTATCATTTATTATTGTTGTTGTTGTTGTTGTTGTTATTGTTAGGCGTTTTTCTGGAAGATCTTGATGAAACTTTCCTGTATAAAACCTGTACACCCGAAATATAAACTTTGGAAATTTTGATGACGTAAGGTCACGTGACACGGAGTCCCTGTTGAATCTGACTGAATCCCCCAAAAAGTCATCATCTTCTCCAGAGCGACGACAGAAAACTCTTTGTGTATCATTTACATATGCAAATTAGTTTGTGGCACCGGATTTATTTTGTCACGAGAGTGAAAATCTGAGCAAGTTTAAATAACTTTAAAATTGCATACGATGTTTTATTCAAATTTGATATGCGGGCTAACGTAGCTGAGATAATGAGGGTTATGAAGATAAAATTGGCTCATTTTAAGTTTTCAGCAAAATCCAATATGGCTGCCATAAGGTCAAAGGACTGATGTCAATTTCTTACCACAATCAGTTTCCATCAAGAGAATTTTATGGCCATGTTGAAACTAACATATATCTGAAGACCGCCATTAGTTTACCATTATATTAATCCTTTCGGTAATTTACCCACCATATAATAATGACCATCTCTTTTAAGCAGAGGCCAACGGGACTGGCAACTTAATGCTATTTTCAAGGTCAGGTCCGAAGGAAAATAGAAAAATAAGCAAGAGGAAGGAAGAGGGGTTAAGGAGCTATAGACCTTTACGCCTTTACTCCCCTTAGAGGAATGAATGTTATCCTCTTAGAGGAATGAATGTTATCCCCTTGGAGGAATGAATGTTATCCCTTAGAAGGATGAATGTTGCCCCCTTGGAGGAATGAATGTTACCCCCTTAGAGGAATGAATGTTACCCCCTTAGAGGAATGAATGTTATTCCCTTAGAGGAGTGAATGTTACCCCCTTAGAGGAATGAATGTTATCCCCTCAGAGGAATGAATGTTACCCCTTAGAGGAATGAATCTTATCCCCTTAGAGGAATGAATGTTATCCCCTTAGAGGAAATGAATCTTATCCCCTTAGAGGAATGAATGTTATCCCCTTAGAGGAAATGAATGTTATCCCCTTAGAGGAATGAATGTTATTCCCTTCTAAGAATGAATTGGGAATGTTATTCCCTTACAAGAATGAATAAGTCATGAAAAAACAGAAGGGCGAGAAGAATTCCGAAGATTTGCAACAGAGGGAACGAGACAGTCATTGCATGAACTGTCAAGTCTCAGAATCCGTGGACTGCTAATTTCCTGGGTGTTTTTGGGGAGGGGTGGTTTCAGGGAAGGATGGATCGAAATAGTACCTTTAGGAGAGAGAGAGAGAGAGAGAGAGAGAGAGAGAGAGAGAGAGAGAGAAGAGAGAGAGAGAGAGAGAGAGAGAGCCCTGCGAATGGATAGGATAAAATCGAGAGTTGGCCCACAATATATGCCCAGTTGTTTCAAATTTATTTCTATGAAAATACCGCTGAAGCATCATCAACTTGAAACAACAATTGTAACAACGACCTGTATATCTGGAAAACAACATAATTTACAGCCGCAATATCTCTGGTGCTCCTCAGGGTAGTGTTCTTAGCCTATGACTATTAATTATACAAGCAGTATGTGCTTTGATCTTGAAAGCAATCTTGTTCCTTATGCAGATGATGCTACTCTCTCTGCAACGATCCTATGGCTGCTGAATCTCTATTGACAGGGACTGAGCCACAATTACCTCATGTTGCAATTTATGGAGGATGAAATTAACCCCTAAAAAGAAGTCCTAATTAAGACTGTTAGCATTTCTAGGATAGTACATCTCCTCTCCTCCTCCACCCCACCAAAACACACACACCAGGATCTTTCCAATGACAGTGTTTTTGTAACTACACAAAACCCCATTTAAAATTCTAGGTGGCATTCCTGACCGCAAATTCACCTTAGAGAAACTCAGCCAGTCTATATCCTCCTAATTATTATTATTATTATTATATTATTCAGAAGATGAAACCTATTCGCATGGAACAAGCACACCAAAGGGGCCATTGACTTGAAATTCAAGCTTCCAAAGAATGTTGGCTTCAACCTCCCGCGGCAGACCCCACACTGCAGTGGTAACTGATCATGATACAGAGCCAGTGATCTTTCATCGCCCCGGGGGAGACGCGAACCCGCGACATCTGAGTGGCATGACACTGCACTACCCACTACACCAGCGGACCAGCTGCAAAATCAATCTGTTCACTCGAGAAAGTCTTTAATGATTCCTGATGACCTGTCTATCCTTGGAAAATGTTGTAAACATATTTATTCTTCAATGATTTGAATATGGTTCCTCATTTGGTCATCACAAGCTGACTCGCATTTTAAATTTAAGACAGAACCTTGACATCCATTGAATCTCTTCTCCCAGACCTACTGAGAAAATCTCTCATGACTCTGAAGACCTCCCTGTCTTAAATAAACATTCTAAAGATATTTCTTCTCCAATGATTTGAACACTGTTCCCTTATTTGGTCATCAAAGGCTGACTCGCATATCAAATTTGTAGAAAGAACCTTAGCAATTACTAAATTTCTTTTCCCGATCTACAGTAAGTAGAAAGTCTCTCACACCATCATTTCAGTGCCG
>NC_089794.1:18995102-19030102 GCF_040412425.1 Macrobrachium rosenbergii
TGATGCTTTAAAAGCAAATTTAATTAGTAAAAGGCTTACAGAGCTAGGGCATAGCTCACAATCCACGTTAGGCAGTGGGCTTGGTATGTGAACTACAAGAAACAATCACAGAGAGAGAGAGAGAGAGAGAGAGAGAGAGAGAGAGAGAGAGAGATATTAAGTACATGACTACATTCACTCGATATTGTAGGGTAATTTAATTTTACAACTCGGGTTCGATCCCCGGGAGAAGAGAAAAGACTTGGGTACACTCCATCAACTCCTAATTAAGCCTCTATTGGCAGACCAAAAGCAGCGAATTATTTACCCGGTAGTTAGTCGACTATGGTATGCAACAGCCAAGGATGAAGACAGTAATGCATCAAGTAACCTCACCTCATCCCATAATGCACTAGGCATGTAGTCGACTGTGGATGGTCGCACTGTGAAAAAGGGGCATAGGATCAACAACCTCACACCCGAAAATGCCCACTGACAGCCATTAAAGCAATTATGGGCCTAATGAAAACCAATTAACCTGTCATTTCTCGCCCTGTGTGACGGATGGTGTTTGGCTCCATAGTCAATTATATTCAAATATGGCAATTAAAGGTTTTCTGGCTGATAATTAATTGTCGGGTGATTTCAATTATCTTTCAATTCAATTTTTCCGCCAAATAGGTGTTACTGTCGAATATTTACTCTGAATGGATGAAACCTATGCGCAAACTTTCTACATTTGTCGCTCTATGCACCTACATAGAAGACTCATCAGCAGTAAGTCAAAACCTCTATACACAATGCACCATTCTTTTCCATGACTTATTCCAGTCCCCCACCTATCCAGCACTTCCTAGTCTTCCTTGTCTCCAGCCTCCTAACCATTCAAACTAAGCATTTTTTCGCCGACCTATCATCTACTACTCTTTCCACATGACCAAACCATCTTAAACCACTGGCTCAAGCTCTCCTAAACTTGGTCTTTTTCCCAGTTTTATCTATCCCCAACTCCTCGCCCTTTCAGCCTTCTTAGAACAAATATACCAATGAAAATAATTTATCTTTAATGTTTCAATAACTTTCAATCATAATCTACATCACACTTCGCTTCCACAAAGGAGAGCTGGCTAAACAATCCCTTCATACGTTCAGCCTTGGCTTCCATGACCAGTCCAAAGATCTGCATAAAAAAACTACCTTCCTCACGCAACCTACCCTGTGACTCACCTCTCCAGTCATCTTACTCATCCGTCATATTTAATATCAAATAACCATACGAATTAATTGCTTTCATTCCTAAAGAATCCTGAAATCTACCTTCTTTTCCACTTAACCTCAAAATCTCACTCTTGCTCACATTTACTCTCCACTTTCTTCCTCTTGAATTCACTTTCAAGCTCTTTCCTTGGTTTCTGCAGCTTCTCTTCACTACACCTCACCCGTACTGCATCTGCTAATATATCCGTCATTCCACGCTCAATTAGTGACTTATTTTGGATCTTTCCTAGATAGTGACCCCTAAGGGTTTTCGGGGGTCGTTATCTAGGACTAATATTTCTTGGGGGTCATTATCTTTATGATATCTATAGCCTTTTGTTTATGTTTTTACGTTCATCCCCGACGGGCTAGTACTCAAAACGCAGCAAAGGTGGATACATACCGGATTAAAACCCTTGGGGGTCACTGTCTGGGAAAGATCCTTTATTCTCTTATCCCACAATCTTGCACCAACATGAGCTGGCTTTTCTCTGACTGATTCTTCAATCCATCCATCAACTCCTGGGGAATTTCTCTACTTCTAGCCACTAAATTACAAAAAAGAAAATAAACAGAAAATGGAGGACAAATATAGTTTTAAACTCCACATACAGTTTCGGAGCTTCAAGCTCCCTCTTCAGTAGTGTCTCCACGCTGAAGACGGAGCATGACGCTCCGAAGCAGTGTGTGGGTTTTCTGAACATATTTGTCCTCCATTTTGTGGCTTTGTCTTCCGGTTTCGAAGTTCGATACTGGTCTGTTATCATCACTCATTACGTCCTATCCACAGAATTACTCCGTTCAACCTTCCATCATTCAGTTCTAAAACTCTTCCACCTTCTGCATTCAACAAATCTTAAAAACATTAACTCCACAGACCCAGCACTGCATTCACTCAAGCAACACCTTTCTCTCTCTCTCTCTCTCTCTCTCTCTCTCTCTCTCTCTCTCTCTCTCTCTCTCTCTCTCTCTCTCTCTCTGTATGCATCATTTACTCTCAGATCAATCTGCTTATTGATCTTCCTCCCTGCATTTACTTCCTTGTTGAACAGCTTGTTCTTCTCTTAAATATTTCCTCGCCTTCTGCTTAGCTGGGCACCCTGCCAGCGTTTGCTTTTTTTTTTTTTTATTTACTCTTCTCTCTGATACGGACCTTGAACTTTTATTCTAAGCAAATGATAATCAGGTACACCTCAGGACAATCCTCTTGTTGCCATTCAAGTCGTCTCCTTGTTCTTCCATCTAATCGGTAATAATAAAAAATAAAACAATATATATATTCATATATATATATATATATACTTTTTACATATGCATATAATATGTACATCTCTATATTATATATACACATATAAATATACCTTTTCCCACCAGAGAGGGTGGTTCCAGAAATTGTTGGCCTTTCAGGCCTTCCCCCTGACTGCGTCTCAAAACATTCAACTAACCACCAGGTCCGTAAGTTGATGCTTTGGTCAAAATAACCACAGAAAGGGATTAAACTAGACTACTGTCCGTTTCAGGGACCGCGAGTCATCGTTTTTCTCAAATATCTTTCAAACTAATTACTTGATCGAAATGGTACTTTGACACAGTGTACAAGACACCTCCCGCTAATGCTTGGTAATATAGTGCATTGCCAAATGGTGTGAGTTAAGGCGGTTACTCCTGACTCTTCAAGGCAAAGACTCATGAGTCAGCAGGACTAATCTACGCAATCGAACGTCCACCATCCCCCTTAGACAGGAAAGGGATGGCGGAGATGAGGAGGCCAGGAAAGTGGGTTGAGGGAGGGATGAGGAGGGGAAGAGGGATGGACGGATGGGATGGGGATTAAGGACGTTCGAATGCATAGTTTGGCGATGCTTGGCAACACCATGTAAGTCAAGAGTAAACGCCATAACTAAAACCACTTGACAATGCACTGTATTACCAAAAGTTAGCGGGAGGTGTATTGTACACTGTGGCAAAGTACCATTTCGATCAAGTAATTAGTTTAAAAGATATTTGAGAAAAACGACCGCTTACGGTCCCTGAAATGGATAGTAGGAGTGTGAAAGGCACCTCGCTTCACCCCAGAATAGAACCCCGGCCCTCTGGCTCATAAAGCATGTATCACGACCACTGAGACACTATATATATATATATATATATATATATATATATATATATATATATATATATATATATATATATATATATATACATATATATATATATACTGTATATCTATATATATATACACACACCAGCAGGTGAACTATGAAACCATTGAAAAAACAAGATGAAAAAATAACATTAATACCAGCCCCATTCCTACAACAACACGGGCAACATAACACAAACCCACACATCACCTAGATTGTCTAGAGTCTAGACACTTCAGCATAACTCCTAAACAGTCGTGAAATATTGCCACAGACAGAGAGAACCAGTTACGTCAATACATTGACTTATTTTTATTGTACGTGTAACAGATATATCTGTTTAATAAATGAAGGAGAGAGAGAGAGAGAGAGAGAGAGAGAGAGAGAGAGAGAGAGAGAGAGAGAGAGAGAGAGAGAGAGAGAGGGGGTTATGTGCTTCTGCTTGACGCCATATTGACATTTATTCAACATCGATTTTGTCAAGCTGAAAAGTTTCCATTATGTCAGAATTTGGAAAAGGTGCGGCGTGAGTCATTTTGTGAGGAGTGTCATATTTCAAATATGACATGAGTCTGAAATTTGTCGTGAGTCTGGACTATGTCATGAGTCTGGAATACGCCTTGAGTCTCAAAGTTGTCGTGAGTCTGAAATATCTGAAATTTGTTATGAGTCTGAAAATTTTCTTGAGTGAAATATGACATGAGTCTGAAATATGCCGTGCTACTGAAATATGACATGAGTCTGAAATATATCGTGCCACTGAAATATGACATGAGTCGGAAAAATTACACGAGTCTGAAATATGGCGAGTCTGGAATATGGCATGAGTCTGAAATTTGTCGTGAGTCTGAAATATCTGAAATTTGTCATGAATCTGAAATTTTTCTTGAGTGAAATATGACATGAGTCTGAAATTGTCATGAGCCTGAAATTTGACATGAGTCTCAAATTTGTCGTGAGTCCGAATACAGTATATAAATTTGTCATGAGTCTGGAATTTTTCTTGAGTGAATTATGACATGAGTCTGAAATATGTCGTGCTGTTGAAATATGACATGAGTGAAAAATGACATGAGTCAAATTGTCATGAGTCTAGAGTATATATGTCATGAGTCTGAAACATGACATGAGTCTGGAGTATGTCATGAGTCTGGAGTATGTCATGAGTCTGGAGTATGTTATGAGTCTGAAATATGACATGAGTCTGAAATATGACATGAGTCTGGAGTATGTCATGAGTCTGGAGTATATCAGGAGTCTGAAATATGACACGAGTCTGAAATGTCATGATTCTGAAATATGACATGAGTCTGACTCTGAAATATATAATGAGACTGAGTCTGAGTTTGAAATTTGCCAAGAGCCTGATTTTTGTCACGAGTCTGAAATATGTCATGAGTCTAAACTACATCATGAGACTGAAACCTGTCGTGAGTTTGAAATAGTTCACGAGTCTGCAATATTTGTGAGTCTGAAATTTGTGAAGTGTCTGAAATTCGTCATGAGTCTGAAATATGCCATGAGTCTTAATTAGGGCATTCTGATTTGTGGAGAGAGAGAGAGAGAGAGAGAGAGAGAGAGAGAGAGAGAGAGAGAGAGAGAGAGAGAGAGAGAGAGAGAGAGATCTACTGAATATCTTATGACATATTGCGCCCCAGTGAGGTAAAGCTTACCTCGACGAGTTCCTCTCGTTCTCAAATACATGGCATAGGCCTAAATCAACCATTTCATCTGAAGGCCACATAATTCTAATATAGGCCTAGTATGAAGATACACTGCATGCAACAGATACAATAGGTTAAATAATAATAATAATAATAATAATAATAATAATAATAATAATAATAATAATAATAATAATACATGGACGATACGAGACAGGCAGGAAAGATGCTCTATTATTACTTGATATCAATAACAATTGATAATAAAAATAGCGTTAATAACAATACAAATAATACTAGTGGCAATATGACATTCAAATGACGCATAACATTACAGGGGAGGCAAAAAATATTAAGAGAAACAAAATAAGCCCAAATGGTAAGAAAAGTTTAACAGGAACATGCACTACAAGACATAGGCCTAGGTGCAATAATTAGACCACCCATCTTCAAGGGAGATAAATAATGAAGGTGGATACTGAATATTACGATGGGGAAAATGTTAAGAAATATAATGAAATCTTCAAATAAACTAAAACACGCGAATTTATCCACTACTGAACCGAGGTAGAGAGGGAAAGAAATTCATTTTACGTTGGCGAATTAGTACTACATCTCAATCCGCTGACCAGACTGCTTAACAGAATGATAGCGAGGTCTGTCCTTCCACACTACAGTAAAAAAAAAAATGTCAGAGACACGTCGTCAACTTATCCCACACACATCATCAACAGGTTGAATACAGGCCAAACGATTCTTTTTTTTTATTTTATTAAGAAGAGGAGACAATCAACTGTCTCCTCTATTTCTTCCGCACATGAGACCTGATTGGTCGGTACAGATCAAAGTGGCCAACGGATGGTGTATCAATATTGCTTTGTGTACTGGCACTGATGGGGAGAGAGAGAGAGAGAGAGAGAGAGAGAGAGAGAGAGAGAGAGAGAGAGAGAGAGAGAGAGAGAGAGAGAGAGAAGGGGGAGGGCGGGAGTGGCTCGAATACTTAACAGTCCATCCGTTACAAAAAATAAATATGTAAGTGAGCAAAGACAAGAACGTGAATTACAAGAGTGTGTCGTCCATTTCATCTATGTTCGAATTATTATTATTATTATTATTATTATTATTATTATTATTATTCAGAAGATGAACCCTACTCAAATAGAACAATCCTACAGGGGCCACTGACGTGAAATTCAAGCTTCCAAAGAATATGTTGTGCACTCGAAAGAAGTTACACAAGATAATAGGAATAACAGAAAGAAACCAGTTATTAGAAGAGAAAACATTAATTAAATTAATTAAATTAATAGTTAAAGACGCAGACATACACTTTTGAGGTTCTAACTGCACACCATCATCGAACAGGGCCACTGTAATACTATTCACACACTCTGATCTAAAATGTCCTTATCAAGTATGTGAGAAGTTCCCACACCAAGTGGTGGTGACCCTTCTTTCAAGTCCCAGTTCCCAGCAGCTGGATCTAGTTTGCTTACTACTGGGAACAAACAATTTGTTTGGTCGTTATTTATTACCTTTGAGAATCTTAAATGTCTATATAAAATGACCTCTTACTCGACGCTGTTCTGAACAATAAATATTGGGGTTCTTTGACTGATTAATTGATTTGTGAAATTTAGGCTGTCAAGCCAAGCACTGGGGCACTTTCAGCCATTCAGTGCTCAAGACAGTGAAAAGAGGGGAGTCAGAGTTGCTGGACAGTAAGACAAAGAGATCCAGAAAATCAAGATTTAAAAGTGGAACTGAGGGAAAATCCCAGCTGCACTAAGAAGTAATAATTAGAGGTGTTGGACAACAAAACCGAAGAAAGGAAACAGGAATGGAGGTACAGTAAAAGACTAAAACGTGGGCGCAGCTAAAGGCCATTGTGACGCCGCAAACACCATTTACTGATGTCTACAGAGCACCACGTGAGATGCACTGACTGCACTACCCCCTTAAGGGAAGACCTCTCTCATTTTGCTAGTCAGCTCAAAGTTCAAGTCGTTTACATCAATAAAGAGCAAAAAACCTAGCACTGAATCCTGTGGCACATCGCCTGTGAATTTGGCCAACAGGAGTAGGCCTATGGCCTGTTCATGTCAGCTCCTTGTCCTCTGTTACTTAATCAACCTTCTATCCAATCTCCCACATCATCTAAGATCCCGTGAGACCTTGCTTTTTTCCTATGATCTCATACGTGGCATCCAGGTACGTACAATCTAAACATTTACTCACGGCATAGGTTGCCATGTTCTTTAAAAAATGGAATCGTTCCGTATATGAGTGCCAATTGCCGCGTTCCGTACTGAGCCTATACAGAACTACTATGGTTCCCTATTTTCCTCGTCTTCATTCACTAGCATTATAATCTGCCATTTTTCTGTCAATATATAATATAATGATATGCTGAAAATTGATATCTAGTGGAAATTATTGTGAAATATCTACTAAACAAACTAAATAACTGCCAGGGACTTTGATTTATTTCTTCTTGCATTTTGACTTCATTAATGAAAATTATACCAAAACTAG
This sequence comes from Macrobrachium rosenbergii, assembly GCF_040412425.1. Lineage (NCBI taxonomy): Eukaryota > Metazoa > Arthropoda > Malacostraca > Decapoda > Palaemonidae > Macrobrachium > Macrobrachium rosenbergii. The sequence continues at coordinate 19,002,682 of NC_089794.1, forward strand.
AGTAAAGGAAATAGCTGATATCCTAAACTATATTATCTAACTCATTATGAAACCTTCCTTATGAGAAGCAACCCTATTTGTTTTAAGAAGCGAATAACCTAAGTTATATTATGCTTCTTTGGCCGTTTAATCGAAGTAACTTTCAGTAAATGCACGAAAATACAATATTCGGTAAGATCCGAATCCAGCAGTCCACACCAGGCCTATTATACAGTTCAACATCGTACTACACTTACGGGCCAGCTACTCTGTAAAACAACACGACCAACCAACCAGGTTGTGTGTGTGTGTGTGTATGTCAGAGAGAGAGAGAGAGAGAGAGAGAGAGAGAAATTTCAATTTGTGTGCGGCCTATGTTTATTCCCGTGTCTCAGAGCTTACATTCGTAAGTGAACCCATAACACGATTAAATCATTTCCACCAGATTGTTGTGCGTGTTTGTGTACGGCGTGTTCCCCCCTGTTTGTACCCATTGTTATATCTCTAGTAACTTATACACCAAAAGCATCTTACAGCGTCGCCTAAGTTATAATAAGAGCAAAATGCATTTAATATCAATATATCACCAATGGACCCAATCTGCTATTATGAGACTTTTCTCGTAAGAAAAAATCTTTAGACCAAGTCACGTGTGTGTGTGTGTTTGTGTCTCAAAGATGCTGCTATTGTTTATACAAACACTTCCCTAATAAGTTATAATACGAACAACAAAAACGTTTCCATAAAATGTATCCTAAACACCCCACTCGCGTTTGTTTGCTTGTGATAGCGTGCGTTTGTGTCAAAGTCTCGGTCTATTACACAGACATCATCAATAAGTTATAACGAATACAAACAACCCCTCTTCATCAAACCCTCATCAACAGACCGAAACTTGCGAGCTTGTTTGTGTGTTTGTTTGTGCGTCTCAGTCAACGTGTCGGTGTTTGTTTATGGCGTATCATCTCCGGAACAAAGTGACCCTCGAGTGCGTGTTGAGAACCTTGATAAATTGCTCCTCCTCGAGCGTTATCACTTATATTGAGTAATTGATTGAAGGGTCTTGAGTGTTTGCTGGGGCCGGGTGGAGGAAGAGATGAGATGGAGAGGAGAGAGAATGAGAGGGGTGGGGGGGAGGTATGGGAAGGGGCTGATGGTAGAGGAGTGCACTGACTAGACCAATCGGTTGGACGGAAATAAAAGTGGAATTTTTTAAATTTAAAAATGTGGTTTTATACGGTCGTTTATTTATTGTTGGGCTTCTTTTATTGCTTAAAATTGTTGATTTATACATTATTACCTTGAGAGAGAGAGAGAGAGAGAGAGAGAGAGAGAGAGAGAGAGAGAGAGAGAGAGAGAGAGAGAGAGAGAGAGATGACAAGAACTACAAGCGCTTTAGGGGAAGAGAAAAACGTAAAAATGTCTGTTATTCATATTTGACATTTTGCTTTATTCCCGTCTTTGTTGTTGTTGTTGTTATAAGAGTTATGATTTTAGATTTCTTTATTTTTCTTGTTTGTTAGCGGGACTGCTCTTACAATTACCTGCATATTTTTACGAAAATTTTATCAAAGGTGAGCCTAAATACTGTGAACACCTAATTACGACTTTGTTTCATATGAATATAATTTCTGAAGATAATAGGCCTCTTCTGGGAAGTAGGCCTATATGCTATCTCAAGGTTTTATTCACTTACTGAAGTCGACTGTTCGGAGGGAAGTCAGTGAACGAACTACATACCTTGATAAAGAATCTGGAATGCTCCACCACCATATTATGTGAATTACAAATGATAAGCTGCCCATGAAAATCACAAGTACATGTTTTACATATATTGATTCAAAAATGGCTGAACAGTCTTGAGTGACTGGAGGAGGTGGAGGAGGGGTGAAGGGAGAGGAGTGGGAATGGAGGGGAGGGGTGGGGTGATGTATTGAGGGGGCAAGGGGATTTGTTTGTGCTTGATATTCTATCATTCTTTCGCTTTGTTTGTAAGTTTGTTCTTCATTCTTTGCTTAGTTCCGTATTTGTTTGGGGTTTATTTACGATCTACTTCCAGGACGAGAGAGGAGAAACAAAGGTAAATTCGAGACAAACTCCTTCCAGTCCAACAGAGACCAAACGTCACAAACAAAACACAGACACTGCATATTTATGCAGTTTGTGTCTCCTGTCTGAATAACAAATGAAGGGAATCGATGCAAAAATTATTCATGAGCTCTCTCTCTCCCTCTCTCTCTCTCTCTCTCTCTCTCTCTCTCTCTCTCTCTCTCTCTCTCTCTCTGTGCGACGGGACTGACCAATATGGCGGACTATGGTATGTAGGCTTTGCATTTATAGGGATCATTACTATTGTTAATAACGCAAACAGGCGCGCATGCGTGTCCTCACTCACACATTCGCGCACACACACACACACACACACACACATATATATATATATATATATATATATATATATATATATATATATATATATATATATATATATATATATATATATATATATATATATATATGGTAACAGGGTTGACACACTCAACGTATCTTTATAAAATCTTCGTGTAAACTCTCTCTCTCTTTCTCTCTCTCTCTCTCTCTCTCTCTCTCTCTCTCTCTCTCTCTCTCTCTCTCTCTCTCTCTCACACAGAAGCAGAACGCCGGCAGCAGCCAAATCAGCATCTTTGAAACAGGTATCCCCCCGTAATATGCATCCCGAATAAAGAAAAAAAAAGAGCAAGAAGTGATATCTTGGATAATCCATTCCTCTTAAAGCCTCATCACTTACCCGGGAATTGACAGCCAGATGGGCTATCTCTCTCCAAGCAGAGAAAAAGAATTTTCTTATTTCTCTCAGTTTCTACGTTAGCTTCTCGCTAAAGACTCTGCAATGCGAATAGAAAATGGACGAAAGAAGGAATTATCCTCACAAGTATTATGTGAAAAGATGTTCTGATGTCGAAGTGGGGTTAAGTATGTTAAAAATGAGACTGTCTCAGTCGGGAGCTTGTGACGCCACTGCATGGTACTAATGGGTACAAGACGTATGTAAACGATAATGCTTTCTTGACAAATTAACTGAATTGCAACAATAAAGTGGTTTTTTTTTCAACTTAGGCCTACTAGAGCCTCACCACTATTTGCTACAACAGTACAGACGATCGAAAAATAATGCAGAATTTAAAAGTGAAAAAGATATATACAGTACATGCAGTCATTTTCGATGTCCCATGTACAAATGACAAGTTTTTACAAAATACGTTTGCAGTAGGCGTTGTTGTCCTACCTTGTAAAAAATATATTAAAAGTAGGCTACTAGGCCTGTCTTTTATAAAATATATAAAAATTACTAGGCCTACCCTATATAAAATATATAAAAAGTAGGCCTACTATGCCTAACTTATAAAAAGTAAATAAAAAGTACTAGGTGTATCCTGTATGAAATATATAAAAGTACTAGGCCTACCGTATAAAAAATATATATATAAATGACTACTAAAGAGTTAATGCAACTTGCAAGCAACGGATAAAAGAGATGGGTTTCAAGCATTGCGTCTAACATCCCTACTTTAAGAATCGTATAATCAAGGCCACAGAAAATAGATCTATCTTTCGGCGGTCTCGGTATAATGTTGTATGAGCCGCGGTCCATGAAACTTTAACCACGGCCTGGTGTGGCCTGGCCTATATCGTTGCCAGAAGCACGATCATGTTTAACTTTAACCTTAAATAAAATAAAAAAAACTTCTGAGGCTGGAGGGCTGCAATTTGGTATGTTTGATGATTGGAGGGTGGATGGTCAACATACCAATTTGCAGCTTTCTAGCCTCGGTAGTTTTTAAGATCTGAGGGCGGACGGACAGACAAAGCCGGCACAATAGTTTGCTTTTCAGAAAACTAAAAACGAAAACTAAAGCAAGAATGTCCTTCTACCCTAGACTAAAGTATAGATCAGGGAATGAGGGAAGTAAAAGAGAGTTCCAAAGCTTGTCAGCAATGGGAAGCATGTAACTAACAGTGCAATATGAGAATTTGTGTTAACTAAAGTACTTAAATTACAGCAGCTGGCAGACTAATCACTTAACACAACGGTTATGTTAAAATTCAATGTCTCAGTAAACCATTCAAGTTTACAATTGCCAATACACGATATGCAACTGTAACCTACATTTTTTAAAAGAGCTCTTCGTCAAATTACGACTTATAAGGCAAGACAATACCAGCCCCCTCCCCCTCCATAACTAACATGGCAAAATTGTAACCAGTAAACTCCCCTAGGTTACGTGGTATTATTTTATATTGGCAACTTATAAAATTTTACCTCAAGTACTTGGTGATAAACCGACTGCAGTGGGTCATGCTGACCTCCTTCACGAGTCCCAGTAATGTGTATGGCGATGGAAATCAAGATATTACGGTTTTCATCAGCTCGGTATTTCACTAGGCCTATCCACTAAGCCTGTTTTCAAATAGTTTTCTAACTGACTTGTTTACATTCTACGAAACATCAAGTCACTTCAGTATTTAATCCTAATTTGCAACTGCACTAGAAAAAAATGTTCATTCAATATAAAAACAAGCTCATTTAAAAGTTACTCATAAAATAAGATATAATCACTAATAATGTACTTGAACTTTTTTCTCAGCACTTTCAAGCAAACAAAAAGTATAGACCTACATTTGACAAATTAGTTGCCGAGATCCCTTGACAACGAAAGACTAACGGTCTGAAAGTTGCCGGTGTGACGTAACCGCCGGAGAAAATAACTGAAATTTAAGCAGATTTATATTACAGGCTTTAGGTCCTACTTTATTATTATTATATATTAAATTAATCAATTCTGGATTTCATTCAATATTAACGTCACTCTTAACCACCACCTTCCCCTATGAAAGACAATCATCATTGTTATACAAAATAAACATTTCTACAGAACAAGCAAGAAGGACGTGGAATGAATGAACACGAAAAATTTTAATAAAAGCAGATAAATAACACAAGTAAAAGACTGGAGAAGGAAAAATCCGCACGCGGAAAATATAATAAAAATATAATAAAACTGAAGTGGTTCACAATGGGCAGCTTTTTAAGCCGATACCGGCAGCTGTGGCCTTTGTTGTCAGGATCTGCCAGCAAGTAATTTGTCAAATGTAGCTCTACAACTTTGGGCGCTTATAAATACTGTAACAATTCGGCAAATGGTGTCTGTAAGATTTTATCGTTATTATTAGTGTCGTCTAAACACAATCTTTAAGTACTGGCAGAAATCATTTTTTATTTCAAGTTTAAAGTGGAATGAAACTTTCGTTTTATCTCTGGTGTATAACCAGTTTCCTGTTAATCTTTAGCGATCTTCTCAAACGCCATTATGTTGGCAAATTGAATTCCCGCTATGATTTTATAATTGAAAAAGACTAAAGATAAACATGCGTTAGACATATACTATAAATAATGGAAAATATTAAAACCTACCTGAAAAACTGTCATAAAAACGACATGGATAGGCCTAGTACTTTGGCAACTTTAAGCTCACTTCAGTCCCATTGGTCTAGACTACATTGAGGTTACAGCACAGTTTTGGGCCCTCCTAGCTTATGACATCGTTATGACAAAGTGGAAACCCAGGTTTTGACACCATATGGGAAACCCAAGCTTTAAGACATGTTTACGGTATCATACAGAAATCTGGTAGTTCAAGAAAAGCTTTAGAATATTCGAGTTCCTACTTGTGTATGACATGAAGAAAATGTGTATATTACATGATTATGACTTAACACGTGTTCTTAAAGTTTTATGACATTCGAAAACATAATTCATGACTTGCTTATCGTTTTAGCCTGTATGGAAAACTGATGGTTCATGACATGTTGAGTTTCTATTTGAGTTTCTTAATACTCTATGATGACATTCGAAAAACTTAAGTTTATGACATGACTTGGGGAACTAAGAGTTACTACACATTTTTGGGCGCATAGCTTATGAAATCTGCAGATTATAACTATCTCAAGACCACAATTCGTAAAACTAATATTAATTTTAAGATGTGTACGTCATATTTCAGGTGTCTAATAGTTTATAACAATTGTCAAACTGACAGTTATGACATTATTTGGAAAGTAATTGTTAATAATGAGCTTATAGAATGATTTGTGACTACAGTTGCAACTTAATGGCGTCTACAAAACCCAGTGTCACTTGTGTAAGTGGTGTAAGTGGCGCTAAACACTTAAGGACATCGACTAGCGATAACACTTGCCCTACCTCAAGTGTCGTTTGAATGTGTAACGCTTTCTTCATTGGAATACATAAGCGCTGGGTGTATTCTGAAGCGATGAAAATGGTTCTATTCCCATTTGTCATCTGCAGCTACAATGCATTACCAGCCTAATGTGTTACAATGTGCTAAGATAATTATTATTTGCATTATATCACGGAAGTTATAATGAATTTGTAACAATATGATGTAGTGCGTTATCTGAGAGCAATCCCAACCACTAAGCAGTGAATTATGTACTTGGCGGTTAGTCCACTGCTATGGGAAGCTTTGGCGGTACTCCAGTGAGGAAAAATTATTATAGTTGGAGTTTCTAGTATCATTAACAACAACTGAAAAGAGAAAATGATTCAGTAAAAAAAAAAGGAGTGACAAACGCTGCACGTAACTCCCTTTGTCTTGCTATTCCTCTCCGCAGTGCCTCCTATCTGCTGCTGCCATCAGTGACTAAGCCAAATCACGTTTTTCTTTTTTCAATTTTCGTGTAGGACGAAAACCAAATGAACCTTGACGAAGATAAATGACAGAAGCGATCGAGAACAACGTCGGAGTCGCTGAACATCGGCCGCGTCTCCCTCTTTAATCGTTCAGCCTCCGCGGAAGGCCAACCAGGACTGAGGGTGGGAGATTCTCTTTTCAATATTCGTTCTGTTTTCTTATCTTTCGTTGACACGGTTGCGTAATGTGTGTTTGTGTGAGTTTTGCGCGTAAGTGTACTTTGTGTGTATGGAAGGTATACAGTACTTTCTGGCTGAATGTTTAAGGAACTATTTATTTCGCTGATGATAATTTATGCGCATAGTTCTAGAACTCTGTAGATAACTCTTGCATCGAGTTGTTCATCTGTTGACTCTGCTAATGTGGTACTATCAATTACCGTTTAAAAGCTTGAGTTTTAAATTTGTTTGTACGGAAAAAGGCGATTCATTTATATATATATATATATATATATATATATATATATATATATATATATATATATATGCATATATATATATATGATTATAATCACTTTTGTACGTGATTCATTCATCGCATTACCACAATTTTATATATATATATATATATATATATATATATATATATATATATATATATATATATACTGTATATATATAAATATATATATATACATACATACATTATATATATATATATATTATTGGCTATACAGCATATATATTTATATATATGTATAATTTCTCGTACTGCTTTAGTGAAAGTTTATTTGACATAACTAGAATAATTGACTGTCTAACGTTTTATTAGAGGTGATTGTTATATACGTATTTTCCCCTAATACTGATATCAGGTTATGGAGACGAGGGGAACTTGAGTTCCTCAACCGGACATAACGGTTTTTCTAACCTTTAAATTTACTCTCTCTCTCTCTCTCTCTCTCTCTCTCTCTCTCTCTCTCTCTCTCTCTCTCTCTCTCTCTCTCTCAAAACTTTTTTTTAAAGAAATTTCAACTATTTAATTTCTTAAGTCATGGACCATGTTTGCATGCGGAATAATATCTGTTTACTAGGATACTTGGGATGAAATCATTGTCGATTTTTCTCATAAAAGTCTTGTATATACATACTTCGTCTCTCGGTATTTGCAAGTTTGCATTTAGAGGTCTGCGTGTCTCGTCAAACTGGCCATTATCCTCTTCACTATGAGGTTGAACATGTTTGTATTTCTGTGACTACATGATTGCACTGGTAGTAAGGCGTGTCTCACTGTCTTTCTGTTTATTTTCGGCATGTTTGTGTTAAAATTACGTTAGGTCACACAACTAGTTTTCTGCAATGTTAGGCGAGCTTCACATTCTTTACTGTTTGCTTACGTTTGCGTATCATAGCCACAAGCTTTCCAATGTACTGTTCTTATTTCTTGTTTATGTACTGGTGTACGTTTGTAAGTGAGGATTTGCATGTTTGTCCTTGGCTTTTTTTTTTACTTGTAAGAAAGGATCATATATGTAGGATGGCTTTAGTTATAAGTCTATTTTTTCGTCTAGTCCCTCCTCGTTTTAAACATGAAAGCGTCATTGTGATTGGGTAAACATGTGAGTGACTTTTACAAACATGTGTTCTATTGGGAAGAGTGACTTTGAACCCGACTCAATGCCAGACTAAACAAGCAATGACGCCTACGAGCAAACATGCACCATTGTGCAAAAAATCACCAATAAACATAACATTAACATGTTTGGTTGGCGATTCTTTGCACAACGGCACATGTTTGCGTCATTCTGTCGAGTCTATAATTTTTTTCCATATTTTAATTTTGAGAGGATTGTTCACCTAATTCATTCAGTGCTGCCTCAAACCCAACTACACATGTTTGTAAATAGTCTTGACATGTTTAGCCTGGCACAAAAATGCTACCACGTTAGTACCAAGTCTACTTTTACCAAACACATTAAGACTCACCCTATAACGTGTTAATAAACATCACTGGCATGTTTAGCCTGGCATAAGGACACAAATGATTAGCCTGACAGAAGGGCACCTGCATGTTTAGCCTGACCTAAGGATGCTTGCATGTTTAGCCTGACGTAAGGGCACTTGCATGTTTAGCATGACATAAGGGTACTTACACGTTTGGTCTGACATAAGGACACTTGCACGTTTAGCCTGACGTCAAGACATTTGCTTGTTTAGTCTGGCATTGAGGCGGGTTTAAAGCAGCTTTCCAAGCACAGCACTTGCTTGTAAATGTCACTCACATGTTTGCCCAAGCACCATGACGCTTGCATGTTTAAAACCTATTCCCAAAGGACCTCGCACATTAAACCCACGCAAGCCAGCGTGCATGTTTAGCATTAAACTTGCTTAAAGCCTCCAACCTACCCCATTAAGTACTAGTTTGTCTAGCCGGGACAATAATACGCTGGTGTGTTTAAAATCTCCATACTTTCCTACTTAATGTTCAGTTTTGAGGAAAATTCAACAGCTTCCTTTCAATAAAATACACCTTTGGGAATGGCACTAACGGGTTTAGCCTGACACAAACACGCCGCGGCGTGTTTAAAATCCCCATTCTCTCCCCCCCCACCTCTAACATTTCATTTCCATGGTCCCCTAATAGCCAGTGATAGCAGAGGCATCGATTACTGAATGATACCAGAGAGAGAGAGGGGGGGGGAGAGGGGAGAGGAGGAGGACTGGAAGAAATAGGGAGGAACGACTCACTTTCATTGATTGCATTTTCCCTTTGTGGGAAACCTACATTTTCATAAAAGGAGGCAATTCTTTGTAATACGTAGAAGGTTTTTTCCCCCACTTTTAAAATGGGAGGGAAAGCCGGCTGGCTGTTCCCGTGTTGTGAGACGGCTTCATCCGGTGGTTACTTTATCTATTATTATTATTAATATTATTATTATTATTATTATTGTTGTTGTTATTATTATTATTTGAAAAGTGATCACTTTACGAGCCGCAGGAAAAATTATCATTATTGAGTATAATAATGCATCAAACCAAGATTCTTTGTAGCAACGGGCAATTATGGATTGAGATTAGGTGTTACAGTGGGCCAATACTCCCGTTCAAAGGCTTATTAGTTAGTGACGAGCCAATAGTTTTGATTTAAACTGCTCAATATGCGTAAATTAAGTAAATTACGGAAATTACGAAAGAGATCGAGATAATTAATAGTGACAAATATAATTACAGTAATAGGCCTACATCGGATTCATGAGTGTATTAGGCTACTAAGGGGCTATTAAACTTTATATCATTAAATAGGCCTATATTCCCGTTATGTTGGCCTGTTATGTTTAATGCCCCCTTACTAACCTGATATACCCATGGAACAAATGTAGAATTATTACTCTTATGGTTATTATTACTACTAATTATCTGGGTTATTTTTCGGAAGACTCCAGCCACCTCCCACATTACAACTTATATTTTTCTTGGATAAAACTCATCAAAACGAAAACTTTCTTCTCAATACATGACCTTCGCAAATGCTTAATAACAGAGAAAAATAATTAATCAAATTACGACTTATAAGGTAACACAGTACCGCCCCCTCCATAGCTAACACGGCAAAATTGTAACCAGTAAACACCCTAGGTTACGTCACGTTGGTATTTTCAGGTTCTTTTAGTGCCCTGTCATTTCCTAGCCATTTTTGAATGAAAAACCCAAAATGGTTTTTCATGCAAAAATGCCGAACTGGAACCTTCCGAAATGGCTGGCTGGAGTTTTCCGAAAAATTACCATTATCTGAATTATCTTACATATTTACCGTAGTAATAGGCCTATGTTAGTAATGGGCTTTAAGCCTTGATCTGATTAGCCTACATGCAATTCGCTAATAATGAGTAAATATTGACAATGAAGAGAATAAAACGAGACTAAAACAACTGTCCACAATATAACATAAAAGTGAAAGGAAAAAATAAACTTCGAAAGTTGAAAAGGGCTATTGTACTCACAGTAAGTCTCCTCGCACAACTTTTGGATAGTCTCCTGTTTTAGCTTAGAGTTCTTCTTTCCCATGTTGCTCTTGTCTTGCGGACGCTACGCTTGTAGTTGTGTTGTATTTTAGCTGTAGCTGTTGTTGTTCTTGATGATGTTGCAGAGAGTCGTAGACGAACAATAAGATCGAGGAAGGGGGGTGGGACGAGATGAGAGAAGAGAGAACACTAGCTCACAAAATCACACACCACGGCAGAAAAAATAACTTGGGAAGAAGAAGACTTTCGTAGTTCACTTTCGCCAAGGTTTTAATCTCTCTTAATTTCTCTTTCAATCTCTCTCTCTCTCTCTCTCTTTCCTTCTCTTTTGTTATTATTTATCTCTCTTACTTTCTACCGTGGAACTAAACACCCATCTACCACCGGCAATTACCAACCACGAACTTTTCCTTCGAGGCTACGACACATTTTCCAGGATATATATTCTTATCCTCTGGTGCTCAGTTGTTTTATTTTTTCCCCCCTCTCTTTCTCTCTCTCTCTCTCTCTCCAAACACTCTCTCACTCCTCGCCTCCCTTTCTAATGCTCTCTCTCTCTCTCTTTCTCTTCCTCTACACGATTTTCCGCTCTCCCAATGAATGACTCGGATCAAATTAATAATCCACCTCTAGACGAACGGTAATTGCTCCTCCATACTTGACACCTCTCCTCGTGCACCCTCCTCCTCCTTCTTCTTCCAGGCCACAAGTATTAGTACTACCATCTACTCTAAAAAAAATATGAAAACACTTAAAAAAAAAAACTTCCTCTCACTCTCTCTTCCCCGTCACTCCATCCAGTACACTGCGGCAAAGTTGTCGCGTATTTAAAAACTCTCCTTTATTTATTATTATTTTTGCCGTTCTTTTTAGTCGGGAAAAAAAGAAGTGATGAAAGATCTGGGAATGAAGTTTCCTCAGTCACATATCAGTGGAACCCCCTTTGGAATCTCTTTCCTCGGAGTATGGTTGCCCTTTTTTATATATATATATATATAAAGAAAGGGGGGATTAAAAAGGCCACAGTCTTAAAAAGAAGGGGGTGGGTGGGACTAATAAGGATTTTGGAGGGAGAGAGAGATACGCTCAGTGACACGGTCTGGAAGGAACTGAGGCAAACACCGGATTTGGACCTAGATGGAACCCCTTCCTCCTCCCTCCCCCCCCCCTCATTCCCCTCCCACGACAGGCGCCTCCACAGGGCTACCTCTTCTTCTTCTTCTCCGGCTTTTTCTTCTTCCAGCGACGATCGAAACTCTCTCTCTCTCTCTCTCTCTCTCTCTCTCTGTCAGTCACTTTCCTTGAATGAATATTGTGCTGCGACGGAAACGGGGGGAAATCTCTCTCTCACTCCCTCTCTTTCCCTCTCTTTCCCTGTCGCTCTCTGCCTTGTGTCAGCGCGTTCCTGATCGATAATATTTTCCCTCTCGGAAAAGGGGAATTCGCGCCAGGCCGTGAGAAAGGAAAGGCGCCGAAAAATTATTATTAATATATAAAAAAAATTTTTGTAGCAATATTTGGCAACTTTTCAGCGCGCATTGCTGCACTGGCTGGTAGGTCCTGTATGTGTGTGTATGTTCGATACCCTCTCTCTCTCTCTCTCTCTCTCTCTTCGATTGCTCCACCCCATCCTCTCACTCTCTCTTTTTCTCTCTCTCTCTGTCTCTCTCTCTCGCATGCTTTATCCAATCCTTCCTCTCATTTTCTCGTCTTCAAATCTGTGTGTTTGTGTGTGTATGTGATTTCATTTGTCTTTGATCGTTGATTGCTTTCAATCTCAATCACTGAATTTTCAATCTCGCTTCAATCGACTTCATTTCGGACTATTGCGTGTTGGCTGGATTCCTGCAGTAATCCCTGTCACGACTCGTTATTTTCGCGCTCTTTTATAGCCAGCGTTCCCCCGCCCCTCCCCCCCCCCCTCCCCACCTCTATGCTGCGAATGGATACATCTTACTTAACGCATTTTACTTAACACTTGCTCTCTCTCCCACTCTCTCTCTCTCTTTATCTATCTATTTACACACACACACACACACTTATATGTATATATATATATATATATATATATATATATATATATATATATATATATATAGAGAGAGAGAGAGAGAGAGAGAGAGAGAGAGAGAGAGAGAGAGAGAGAGAGAGAGAGAGAGAGAGAGAGTTAAGTAAAATGTACTTAGTAAGATGCATCCATATATATATATATATATATATATATATATATATATATATATATATATATATATATATATATATATATGTGTGTGTGTGTGTGTGTGTGTGTGTATACATACATATATATATATATATATATATATATATATATATATATATATATATACATATACATATATCAGCAGTAAGGCACCAAACTGCACCTGACAAATATATACGTAGACAACCGCAAGAAATGGCATTAAGGATATGCAGTCCGGAATTCTTAGACACAGTTCTGTAAAAATCTATGACGTAGGAATTACGTTAAAATACCCAAGTTTTTAAGCGACAAATCTTTGCGGAAAGCTAGAAACATTTTTTATTCCAGCAAAAATGGGGAACCTTTTGTGAGAGAAAATATGTTGGCACTGCCATGTAATATAAATCTTTCTTTTATTAAAAAAAAAATTACTGAAAACTTGCAAGATAAACGTTTACAAGAGTTCGGGAAATTTCAGAATTTCATCGTTCGTAACTTCACAAAATAAATTGGTTGTGTTTAAACGATTCCTTGTGCTGGGTGCAGTAATAAATGCCTAGGTCGAAGTGGAATACCGTCTAAAACAGCATCGCTATTCAGTTCGAATAGGTCAGTTGACAAGTGCTTTATTTTTACAGTACACTTGAATGAATATGAATATAGTTTTTAGGCCTAGGCCCAAGCGCTTGGATCTTTGAGGTCATTCAGCTCTGAAACAGAAATTGACAGGAAGAAGGTTTGAAAGGTGCAACAGGAGGAAAACCTCGCAGTTAGGAGAGGAAAGTAAGGTGGAAGAAAGAGAATATGGACGGAGGTACAGTAAAAGGAATAATAGGGTTGTAGCTAGGGGCCGAAGGGGCGTTGCAAAGAACCTTGAGTAATGTCTACAGTGCACCGCATGAGGTGCACTGATGGCTCTACCCCCTTTCGGGGGGTACGCATGAATGACTTTAACCTTTGTATAGACTGGAAAAGCTTACGTGGGATTGTTTTTTGCAACCATATTGTTAAAAGAAAGATTGTTAAAAGAAACATCACTGAATCTGCCTTTATTAAGCATTTTAACAATCAACTTATGAATCGTAGATAGGTTCTTTTTAAATTAGGTAGTTACCTTTTAGCAACAGCCCGTTCTACTAACTGCAGTTTCGGTTCTCAAGTAGTTCTAGTCTTACTTATTGTTTGGTGGTGACAATTTATTTCCTTCAAACTACTGTTTACACGCAGTAATGATGTTTTGCTTGTTGTTGGCTTTGATCTTTGGTTTGTGAAGGTTTCTTTTTTTTATGTCTCTGTTCATTTATTTTACCTGGTACCCCGAAGAAGTGCACAAAGCGCTTGGTACCTGGTCTTTGATTTTCACCTCCTCTGTGGTTGTCTACGTACATATATATATGTGAGTGTGTGTATATATATATATATATATATATATATATATATATATATACATATATATATATATATATATATATATATATATATCTTTCCTGTGGTTGTCTATATATATATATATATATATATATATATATATATATATATATATATATATATATATATATATACATATGCAGATCAAAGGGCATCTAATAAATTCAGCCACTCACTGCTTTCCTATGTTTCACTTCCACCAATCTCCACTCATCTCCAACCTCCCTCTCGATAGTTGTCATCCAAGAGTTCTCCCAGCTCTTCCGGTACCCATAAGACCCTAGTTGACACACCAAGGGGTTCACAACCCCTCTTGGGAGTTTCTCTGTATCCTAAACCATTAGCACATCTCAGGAAAGTTAGTAGCCCTCAGGAAATAGAATGTATTGATGTATGTGGTCAGTAGCACCACTCTGATCATTCACTGGACGGGTGACCATTACTGAATGACAGAGGCTGTGTTCGCATAAGCTCCAGTGAACGCTGAATGAACCTTGAAACAGACATTTGGTGCCTGATGAGGCGGGAATAGTCACAATGATGATAGAATAAGACAGAGAGGGAGAGAGAGAGCCAGAGATTTTGTCATTAGTAATAACTGATAAAAAGAGTTAGACATAACAAGCGAGAGAGAGAGAGAGAGAGAGAGAGAGAGAGAGAGAGAGAGAGAGAGAGAGAGAGAGAGAGAGATCACCTCTATCATGTACAAATGGAAATGAGAGAGAGAGAGAGAGAGAGAGAGATCACCTCTACCAGAGACTAATGGAAATGTGAGAGAGAGAGAGAGAGAGAGAGAGAGATCCTCTACCATAGACTAATGGAAATGTGAGAGAGAGAGAGAGAGAGAGAGAGAGAGAGAGAGAGAGAGAGAGAGAGAGAGAGAGAGAGATCACCTCTACCATATACTAATGGAAATGTGCGTGAGAGAGAGAGAGAGAGAGAGAGAGAGAGAGATCGCCTCTACCATAGACTAATGGAAATGTGAGAGAGAGAGAGAGAGAGAGAGAGAGAGAGAGAGAGAGAGAGAGAGAGAGAGAGATCGCCTCTACCATAGACAAATGGAAATGTGAGAGAGAGAGAGAGAGAGAGAGATCACCTCTACCATATACTCATGGAAATGTGCGTGTGAGAGAGAGAGAGAGAGAGAGAGAGAGAGAGAGAGAGAGAGAGAGAGAGATCGCCTCTACCATAGACTAATGGAAATGTGAGAGAGAGAGAGAGATCACCTCTACCATATACTAATGAAAATGTGCGTGAGAGAGAGAGACAGAGAGAGAGAGAGAGAGAGAGAGAGAGAGAGAGAGAGAGAGAGAGAGAGAGAGAGAGAGAGAGAGAGACAGAGAGAGAAGTTGGTTTAAAGATAAATTTTGTACAGCAGAAATCAGTGGTAAAGTCTATGGCATAGCGAAAATAAGAAAGAAAAAGAAGGCAGATGAAAGATCAAGTTACTGAGAGAGAGAGAGAGAGAGAGAAGAAGAAGAAGACGTTTCAACATTTCACTTCTCTGTTATCATATTCAGACACACATCTTTACACAGACAGACAGACAGAAAGTGACACCTTCCCGTATCAGACACCCTGTCTCCGTATGCTAATCCCGCCCAATCCCATCGTTTCCGTCAGCCTGTGTCGCTACACAGAAGAAACTCCTTCCAGGCCGAACCAACCGTCACCATCCAGCCTCCTCCTGCTGGCTCTGCCGCTAGATGGCACTCAAAGAGGGCCATTTGGATTCCAGGCACTCATTCCGCAAAAGCACAGACACGCTCACCATGGCACTTGTGCGGTCGCTGATTAAGCCCATTTGGCGGCATCGCGGCGAATGATGAGAGGCGTCTGGCATCTCCCGGATAAGAGTCTGGAGTGAGAGTACCGGATGAGAGATAGTAGCGAATGATGGGGGAAGAATTGAGAGAATGTGTATTGCCGGGATGTAGCACTTGGCTCTGACTGCATTCGAGCCCGTGTCAACATTCTTTGTATTCATATTACACCCGTCTTGAGAATGATGGGTTAAGAATGAGCATATAAGATGAGAGACCATCTCAAGTGACGGAAGGAGAATGAGAAACTCTACATTGCTTTTGCTTGCTCGACTTCCGTCTTTCAGAAGACTTATTGACGATCTCTTTAAATGTGCGAGACAGTTTTGGAACGGACACTTGAAAGTAAGGACAGTTTACGATAAGACTCTGGGATAGAACAAGACACTCTCAAAGCTCGTAATTATTACTGGCAGTGCACCTCGTGCGGTGTACTGTAGGCATTACTTAAGGTTCTTTGCAGCGTGCCTTCGACCCCCCTAGCTGCAACCCCTTTCGTTTCTTTTACTGTGCCTCCATTCATATTCTCTTTCTTCCGTCTTCCTTTCCACCCTCTCCTGACAACTGATTCATAGTGCAACTGCGAGGTTTCACTCCTGTTACACTTTTCAAACCTTTTACTGTCAATTTCCGTTTCAGCGCTGAATGACCTCATAGGTCCCCGTGCTTGGCCTTTGGCCTAAATTTTATATTCAGTTCAATTCAATTGCTATTTTCCCGGAATGAAACCGTCTGGGAATGAGGGTACAGCCCTTCCACCCGTATGAGACGTGTTTCATGGCGTTGATGGGACGCGCTTGGCTTGGACGCGTTCGAAGTTCCTTTCAAAAATTTTTCCCGCACGTATGAGACGCGTATTTTCTTGGAATGAGAGTTTAAGGATGGGGATGCAAGATGAGAAACTTTCATTTAGTGATGGGGAGAGAGATCAGTTCGATACTTGTAATGTATTTCATTGTTGTGTATCGATATCACCTGTACTTTTATAAGACGTGTCTATAATGAAGGAAGTTTCTTGAAATTAGGCATTTTATTATGATCGTTCAATGTAGACGTATTTTGAAAAATTATGATAACTTTTCTCTCTCATTATTATTATTATTATTATTATTATTATTATTATTATTATTAATCAGATAAATCCCTATTCATATGGAACAAGCCTACAAGGACCATTGACCTGAAATGCAAGCTCCCAAAGAACATGGTGTTCATTTGACAGAAATTACAGAAGCTAATAGGAAATATGAAAAGAAGAGAAATACATTATAGACGTTAAAAGAAAGTAAACAAAGGTATAATAATAATAATAATAATAATAATAATAATAATAATAATAATAATAATAATAATAATAATAATAATAATAATAATAAACCTTGAAAACACCATGACTTTCATGATATCAAGTCAAGTAACATAAATGCATTACTCAGTACTGGTTGCAAGGACTTCTAATCTTTTAATACTAATAAAACCGTCCCTAGAATATTTTATCCAAAACCCCTTAGTTAATTTAGCTGAATCTTCTTCCCCCTTATGTCACTCGTCGATAAAATAAACTTCAAACCATCTTCTCATATTAAGGGAGACGGGGCATCTCTCCATTATAGCCTTTTGATCACTTTCGCTCCCTCATCCCCCCCCCTCTCTCTCTCTCTCTCTCTGTGTGGTACCATCATGCAGTACCCTAGCTCCCGATTCTCGATACGGTAAGGACAAACTTGTAAATTGTCGTTGTTCATAATTTTATCTTTGTTAATATTTTTGTAAAGGTTTTTTTAAAGGCTTTATGTCTATCTGCCTCTCTATCTGTCTAATCTATCTATCTATATTTTTTCACATTAAGCATTTTTTTTTGCCACTTCCTGTTCTCACCAACCCTCCTGGCTATCATGTTCCCCCTTCAGGTGGGACAGTCTCCCGCAGAAGCCTCCTGGCTATCACGTGCCTCCCTTCGGGTGGAACAGACACACCTGCAGAACTATCCAGTTCCCCCTTCAGGTGGAACAGACTCCTGCAGAATCCCCCTGGATATCAAGTTCCTCCCTTCGGATGGAACAGACTCCTGCAGAAGCCTCCTGGCTACCCAGTTCCCCCTTCAGGTGGGACAGACTCCCGCAGAAGCCTCCTGGCTATCCAGTTCCCCCTTCAGGTGGAACAGACTCCTGCAGAATCCCCCTGGATATCAAGTTCCTCCCCTCGGATGGAACAGACTCCTGCAGAAGCCTCCTGGCTATCCAGTTCTCCTTTCAGGTGGAACAAACTCCCTCAGAAGACTCCTGGCTATCCAGTTCCCCCTTCAGGTGGAACAGATTCCTGCAGAATCCCCCTGGATATCAAGTTCCTCCCTTCGGATGGAACAGACCCCCGCAGAAGCCTCCTGCAAGCTGCAAGGCAAATGGGAGGATCTATATGCTCTTGAATATGACGTAGTCCAACCGGACCCAATTTATAATGGAAGTAGCGATCCTCGATGAGAGAGAAAATAAAAACGGGAAAATATTCCGCCTTCTTTCGTCGACGAGGAGAGATGGACGATCGATCGATCACCGGGGACAAGAAGAACACAAGACCAGCGGGTAATCCATCATTGAAGGGACAGGTCAATCAGTCACCGAGGAAGCGTAGTACAGGAATAAAACATGGTGGGCCCAGGGAATGAGGCGGTATTATCACAGGAGGCATTGCCTCTGTTCTGAAAGGATGGGTTGGTACGGGACTGGAACGCGTTTTGCTGTTGATTGATTTAACTTTTTAAAAGTATTTCTTACCTAAAGAATGAACTTATAAGAGGCCGTAGGGTATATATATATATATATATATATATATATATATATATATATATATATATATATATATATATATATATTTTTTTTTTTTTTTTTTTTTTTTTAATCCAGGTTTATAGATTGGGTTGAAAGTCTCAAACCCACATAAAAAATGTGTTAAAAGTAAGGTAACGCCCCTCCCTTACAAAAATGTAAAATAATCTAAGAACTCTCACCTCAATTTGTCATTCTGGAGTGAGCAGCAGTTGGTTACACTGACACGTTTCCTGTACAAGCGGTCTTTAGGTCATTGTGACTGGATATCATCGGTTAAGTTCACTAATTAGATGGGTGACCACCAACAATATAAGAACGTTTGAAAGTCAGTGATATTAGGTAACATCGGTTACGGTCACTTCTTGGATGGGTAACCACCAAAGCGCAAGAAAGCAGACCAAACCAGCTGTAAAAATATGGAATATATTCCAGCTATTTCAGATGCCTTTTAGTCACCATGATAATCTCTTACCATTCGTCCTAAAAGTGTATTTTTTAAAGAACTACTTACAATGGCAATGCACGAATTAAAAAGAAAAGTTCTAAGATTTTAAGAATAAAGAAAAAAAAAAACGGGATGAACCGTGACGATAAAAGTATGCGATTGGTTAACTTTACGATGGGAAGTGAGAGAGAGAGAGAGAGAGAGAGAGAGAGAGAGAGAGAGAGAGAGAGAGAGAGAGAGAGAGAGAGAGAGAGCGAATGGGTAATGAAAATGAAGAGGAAATAACAAGCGTACACACAGACACACACATTAGTCTCTTATAGGCATTCTTTAAAATCATCTGCGATCCACTGCAGTTGACTAACCATTATTTCTTATAAGCAACTGCTTAGGTCACCATGAGCACAATGGATTCTTCAATAAACTGGCTAATATACGTTTCTTCCCTTGGTATTGATCTTGGGTGTCTTACTGGCGAGATGAAGTTTGATAACCTCTGGACCTCAGTCGCATACACACACATACAGTATATATAAACTAAAACTCAAAGACTTACTGAACCAATTATTCTTAAATTTGTTGTGAAATTTGAGGCTAGGCAATGCTCTTTCTTGGTTTTTTAACCACACAAACTCCATTGCAGTTTAACTTGTGACCTCTTGTCCAACCACTCCAAATGGAACTCCACACGCATTGAAAAAGTAAACAACAGACGTGAACAAAATTCCTAGATGGCGCATTCGAAGTCGAGAACTACCACTCCCAAAGGATTAATTAATTCTCAAGACACGAAGTGGTAACTTTTAAGTTTGGCAACTAAGTTGCTAGTTAGTAAAAAAGAGAAAAGGAGCATAAAGAACCAGAGATGTAGAAAAAGGAAAGAAAAGGAAAGGTGGGAAGACGAGGTTTGAGAATTTTGCCTCAGTAACCAGACGTAGATTTACATCGACTGAGAACATCCAGATTTAGCATATAAATGCCTGACTCGCATCACTGGGAGATCCTGGATGGAGGGTATCTATGAGGAAATGAGTCTGTCGTTTCTCCCGGATGGTTTGAGAGCTAGACACAGAGAGAGAGAGAGAGAGAGAGAGAGAGAGAGAGAGAGAGAGAGAGAGAGAGAGAGAGAGAGAGAGAGAATGGGCGAGGGAAGAGAAGGAAAAAATAAGAAAGATGAAGGTGCTCTAAGCATATGATATCAAACGAAGGCCGGGTACTTTTCTTCGCTATGCTTGTCACTTTAGATGTTGATGACGTCTTTTCAGCGGTTTGAATACAAGCAATGTTGCTTTCGTCCCATTTTCATGAGGGTATCTAGTCTGCTACTTGATTGCTTAGTTGAATTGCTTTTGGAATAGTGCACATGCTTACACACACAATACATATACAAATATATATATATATATATATATATATATATATATATATATATATATATATATATATATATATTCTATATATATATATATATATATATATATATATATATATATATATATATATATATATATATATATATATATAATAACTGATTCACGAAGATATGGAACGTGATGAATGTATAAGTAAAGGCAATTGCCACAAAGGAAAAAAACAAACAACGGAATGGTGTTAGGCCTTTTGACACACGGTCCTTTATTAGCAAAAGACCATGTGTCGAAAGGCCTAGCAACCACTCCGTTGCTTCTTTTTCTTTCACGGCATTTGCCTTTATATATATATATATATATATATATATATATATATATATATATATATATATATATATATATATATATATATATATATATATATATATTTTATATTTATATTTATATGTATATATATATATTTATGTATATCACATACTTCATTTGTGATGTATTCCATCTTCAATTCTTGAGCAAGCTGGGAGCATTATCCCCGTCCCATGTAATCCCATCATATCTCTGTTGTCAGCAGAAATGAATTATGTACCTAGCAGTACGTCAACTGAGGCGTGGGTTGCACCCCTCTCGGTGGAATGCGAGAGGAGAGAAAATAGAAAATAAATTCAAATGCAAAGTCGTTCGATACGAAAATGGGTCGAGACTCGAAAGTGGGATGATTGATGTCCACAAACGATTGCACTGCTGTCTGGGGACAGTGAAGAAAAAGTACAGAAACTACTGAAAGAGTTTTAATGCGTTTGCAAAATGAAACATGCAGAGGTTCAAGCGAAGGTGCAATGTATTACTACCCTGAGACTGTTCTCCTTGCATTTTAATACATTTTTATCTATTTGTTAATTTGTTAATTTATTCTTTTCTTTTTTAATAAGTGAGATCTCTTCTTTATGTGCTTCCCTTTACCTCCTTCTACGTCTTCCTAATGAACTCCTTAATATTCTTTGGAGGCTTGGATTTAAAGTCAATGGCACCTGTGGGCTTGTCCCATATGAATATGTTTCATCATCTGAATAATAATAATAATAATAATAATAATAATAATAATAATAATAATAATAATAATAATAATAATAATAATAATAATAATAATAATAATAATAATAACGTAAATGTGTGGTAAGGGTTCATTTATATGGGTAGATATAGCAAAGAGCGTCAATATACATAGTTAAAAAAAAAGGAACGGATTAGGTAGATAAAGAAGGAAGCAAGGTGGGTGCGGAAGATTATTAAGAGATTTGGATTGGCTATGGAATCCAATTTTGGTAATTTATGAAGGGAATGTAGAGCCAACTTTCCTTTATGGAAGTTAAGTGTGGATGTTGAATGCAAATGAACGGGAAAAGGTTGTACGTGTTAAAAAGTTTTGTTTGTGCAAAGAATACGGCATATGAGGAATTGAAAGCGTGAGAAATGGAGAAAAGTAATATATATATATATATATATATATATATATATATATATATATATATATATATATATATATATATATATATATATATATATATATATATATATATCAGCAGGATCCACAGTAATAATTTTGATTACAAAGACGAAATGTATTTGTAAAAATATTTATACAGAGCTTAAAGCTTTCGTCCATCTTTCTATGGACTTGATCACTATATATACGAGTATATATATATATATATATATATATATATATATATATATATATATATATATATATATATATATATGTAATTGTAATAGCCATAATGCCCTCTTAACTTCTCGAATTCTTCACGCTTTTTTTGGATACGCTTGTCACTACAAAGCCTTAAGATCCAAGTGCAAGAAATATGAAGAAATTATGCTGTCTGGTGGCAGGAAACGAACCCTGGTCCCTTAATCAGAACACACACACATATATATATATGTGTGTGTGTGTGTACCTCCCTACCAATTTTTCCCTCCCCTCTTTCTCTCACTCTCTCTTTCTTCCGTGATGAAAAAAGGGGCGAAAGAAATTTTAAAAAGTAAAGATTCACTCTTCCCCTGGCAGAAGCTTCTGGCGGGAACATTGGCCAAATAAACACATACTCTTATCTCCACGCTTCATTGCTCTTTATTCTTCTGTTCTCTCTATTCTTTCCTACGCTTTTTTTTTTCTTTTCTTCTTCTTCTTCTTTTTTAGATTTCTTTCTTTTTTTAGTCAATGAGCGCTGTTTCCTTTGTTATTCTCCCTCTCCTTTCAGATACCGGTCGGGACTCCAAGTCGTTGCTTTTTTTCTCTCTCTCTTTTTTTTAAGAGTTTCTCCTTTCCTTAAAGATCGAGTTGGTGTTTCTGCAAAGATGTATGTGTGTTTGTGCGCGCGTGCGTGTGTGTGTGTGTGTGTGTGTATGTGCTTGGGAAGGCACTTCATGTTTGTGCATGGAGGAAAAAATGGGTGAGGAAATTTTATCAGTGAACAGAAGGCCCTCGAAATTAGCGTTTTGTTTTCCCCTCTCCCCTAACCCCCGCCCCCGCCCCCACCCCCGCCCCCCAGTTTTCTATTTTTAACAGAGCGCACCCAGGAGCGTGGGAGATCTCGTCATTGTTCTAAAACTTATCATTCTTATGCTCTCATTTTGGGAATAAAAAAAAAAGACCTCGTCTTAAGCAGAAAATAGACGCGTCTTATACGGGAATTAAACGCGTCTAGTACGGAACAAGTAAAAACTGCGCCGACGTTTCTTCGCGCGATCGAATTTTCTGTACAGCGTACAATCAAGGCCACCGAAAATAGATCTATCTTTCGGTGGTTTCCGTATAATGCTGTATGGGCCGCGACCCATGAAACTTTAACCACGGCCCGGTGGTGGCCTATCCTGTATCGCTGCCAGGCGCACGATTATGGCTAACTTTAACCTTAAATAAAATCAAAACTACTGAGGAGGCTAGAGGGCTGCAATTTGGTATGTTTGATGATTGGAGGGTGGATGATCAACATACCGATTTACAGCCCTCTAGCCTCAGTAGTTTTTAAGATCTGAGGGCGGACAGAAAAAGTGCGGACAGAAGAAAGTGTGGACAGAATAAAGTGCGGACGGACAGACAAAGCCGCCACAATAGTTTTCTTTTACAGAAAATTAAAAAAAGACACGTCTAATACATACAGTAGACGCGTCTCGTACGGAAATGAACCTACTCATTCTCAAGTTCTCATTTCAAGGAAATGTTTTTCTTCTCTTAAGTGCACAGGAAACTCTAATCTCACACAGGTGCGGAGAATGTCAAGTTTATACGAGCTCTGAGAGCGTCTAACTTTAACCCCATAATCCAGGAGTTTTGTCTTCAACTCTCCTTTCGCCTTTATTTTTTTGTTAAGTTTTCGTTCAAAAGAGCGTCTCGTGCATGTGGAAAGACCGTCAATAAGTCTTCTGAGAGACGGAAGAAGAGCAAGCAAAAGCAACGTATACAATTTCTCATTCTTCCTCCGTCGCTTGAGATGGTTTCTCATCTTATATGCTCATTCTTAACCCATCACTCTCAAGACGGGTGTAATATGAATACAAAGAATGTTGACACGGGCTCGAATGCAGTCAGAGCCAAGTGCTACATCCCGGCAATACACATTCTCTCAATTCTTCCCCCATCATTCGCTACTATCTCTCATCCGGTACTCTCACTCCAGACTCTTATCCGGGAGATGCCAGACGCCTCTCATCATTCGCCGCGATGCCGCCAAATGGGCTTAATCAGCGACCGCACAAGTGCCATGGTGAGCGTGTCTGTGCTTTTGCGGAATGAGTGCCTGGAATCCAAATGGCCCTCTTTGAGTGCCATCTAGCGGCAGAGCCAGCAGGAGGAGGCTGGATGGTGACGGTTGGTTCGTCCTGGAAGGAGTTTCTTCTGTGTAGCGACACAGGCTGACGGAAACGATGGGATTGGGCGGGATTAGCATACGGAGACAGGGTGTCTGATACGGGAAGGTGTCACTCTCTGTCTGTCTGTCTGTGTAAAGATGTGTGTCTGAATATGATAACAGAGAAATGAAATGTTGAAACGTCTTCTTCTTCTTCTTCTTCTTCTCCTCTCTCTCTCTCTCTCTCTCTCTCTCTCTCTCTCTCTCATTAACTTGATCTTTCACCTGCCTTCCTTTTTCTCTCTTTCTTTCGCTGTGTCATAGACTACCACTGATTTCTGTTATACAAACTTTATCTTTAAACCAATCTCTCTCTCTCTCTCTCTCTGTATCATAATCTTTACCACTTACTTATTTTTACCCCTACTACATAAACTCTCTCTCTCTCTCTCTCTCTCTCTCTCTCTCTCTCTCTCTCTCTCTCTATGTATCACAATCTTTACCCCTAACAGATCTAGGATAAATAAAATTAAGAAAAATGAAAGTAAACAACAGGCGTTATATAAACTCCCTAGATAGCGGATGTTAATTCAGGAACCTCCATACCACTCCCTCGAAAAGGAAAGAGAAAGGAATGATTAATTCTCAAGACACGGAGTGGAAACTTTTGAGTTTGACGGCTAATATTGCCAGTTAATAAAAGAAGAAGAATAAGAAGAGGGAGAAGAAGAAGCTGGGAAGGAGATGGGGATAAACCCTAGAGAACGCAGCCCGAGTTGCCAGATGTAAAATTACTTCGATTGCGGAATCCAGATTTAGAATATAAATGCATGACTCACACATCACTTGGAGGACAGCAGCAGAATGGGAGACTCGAATGGAGGGTATCTATGAGGAAATGAGTGTGTCACTTCTCCCAGATGGATTGGACGTGTTGGGATATAGGGAGAGGGGAAGGGGGAAGGAAGGCGTATAATTTGGGAGGGGGAAAGAACGATGAAGATGCTGCAGTCATACTATGGTGACAAGCGCTCGGAACTGCCATGAATCTGCATGAGCACTGATATATATTTGATAACGCGAGCTGTCTCTAATAATCCAGACGCGAGTTCGAATCCCGCTCCCGACGTCAGAATTTCTTCATATTTCTTGCATTTGGATCCCAGGCTTCGTAATGTTAAGCGTATCCGAAAAGTGCGAAGAATTCGAGAAGTTAAGAGGGCATTTTGGCTATGACAATTTACAAACGTATCTGGTAAAAAGTGTCAAGTAAATTCTGTATAATATAAAATTTGTCGCATGGATAAACCTCAGTTCAGTACAATGCCCATATTACGCACAACCCACAGGATGCAATATCTAATTAATACAATACGTTACTAATGCAGTGTCGTTTCCTGCCGTGTATTGCACAGGTTTCATTATCGAAATATCACGTTAGGAGTTATTGATTATGCCCTGAAGCGAAAATACTAATTCATGCACATTATATTATAATTATTTTTACCTAAATCTTCGGGTTTAAGGGATCTCTCTCTCTCTCTCTCTCTCTCTCTCTCTCTCTCTCTCTCTCTCTCTCTCTCTCTCTCTTTCAGATTCGAGAACTGAGAGGGAACAGAATTCAATTAGTATCTAATTCCCTTTAGGATAGATTGCGAACGCTCGGCTACTAGTTCCATTTACCAGGGAGACAATAACACACATATATAGACAAAAACACATATATACAGGGTACACACACACACACACACATATATATATATATATATATATATATATATATATATATATATATATATATATATATATATATATATATAAATATATATTATATATATATGTATATATAATATACGTATAAACACATATATATGAATATGTATGTAAGTATATTCTTTTATACAAATATATATACATTATATGCATATATATGTATATATCATTTTAACAAACAAATCTATTCATGTTTCGGAGAATCTTTATCAATTTTGTCTGTAGGTCATAACAGAAACAGAATCATAATATAATAATAATAGATAGACTACCGCAAGCCTATTGTAATATTAATAACAGTAATGATCACGACATTTAATTAGCGATACATAATGCTTCAACTACAAATAATCAACCTATTTATATAATAATAATAATAATAATAATAATAATAATAATAATAATAATAATAATAATAATAATAATAATAATATCTCAATCAACAGCCGATGAAAATCTTTCGTCAATTTTTTCCTAATCTCTCTCTCTCTCTCTCTCTCTCTCTCTCTCTCTCTCTCTCTCTCTCTCTCTCTCTCTCTCAGCTAAACCCGAAAGCATAAATAGAACGAAATGAAAATATACGATAGGCTAGAAATCAGCAGCAATATGCAAGATCCCATTGTAAATTCTGCGCGCCATTTTTTTTTTCTTTTTTGGCGGGAGTGGGCACATCTGGTGAATATAGTTGAATCTGACGGCGGTCGGGAGCATTTGCGGAATACGGCCGGTTTCTGAAGTCTCAGAAAAAAAAACCATTTAGGTATTTGTTTCTCTACGCCGAAGGCTCCGTGAGGCTCCAAGAGGCTCCGCGAAGGTCTTTTTGAGTCTCGTAAACACGAAAATAATGTCTGCTGTATGGAAATGGAGGCGCTTTAGGGGCGATAAAGGAATTTTATGCCTCGCGTCTTCGTGTATTCAAAAGGCGATGTGCGATTATGAATAAGAGTAAAATAGATACATAATACATAAAAAAGTTATAGCTTGAAATAT
>NC_089794.1:19032602-19042602 GCF_040412425.1 Macrobrachium rosenbergii
AGAGATAAGTTTGGGAACTTTCCGTTTTCCACTTAATCCATTTGTTTCGATGCTAATTCACATAGTGAATTATGTACTTGGTAGTTAGTCGTCTGTGGTGGATTACAACCAACATGAAGAAGGGCACGTAGGCCTGGCAACCTCACTTAAGTTTGCCGCGTTGAGGTTCCAACCACAATTCTGTAGTTTGAGTATCAAGGTAGCGATGTGACAACTCAGTGCTGAAAAAGTATATATATATATATATATATATATATATATATATATATATATATATATATATATATATATATATATGACTATTATCACATCACCGTGATTCATATACAGTCAGAAAGCTACAAACGTCCTTTAATATCCAATTCGCTCTACCTCGGAAATAAAGGACGTTTGTAGCTTTCTGATTGTATATGAATCACGGTGATGTGATAAATAGTCATAATATGGCTACGAGCGACAAACGCACTACACGGTCAACATGGCAGAGGTGGGTGGATATCGTCTCCAAATGCAAAACACCTGAGTTCGACGGGTGAGTTGATGGGAGGCGATATTCACTTATACCTCTCTTGTGGCCGACTGGGTTAGTGCGTCCCTGTAGTCCTGAGTCCTCGTCCGTCGCTGGTTCGACCCCACGGGACGGTGGACTTATTATCAACTAAAAAATTCCCCTTCGGTAACATATATGAAAATATATTATTTCCGAGGTAGAGCGAATTGGATATTAAAGGACGTTTGTAGCTTTCTGATTATATATATATATATATATATATATATATATATATATATATATATATATATATATATATATATATATATAACATCATAACTATGGCTTCTTCCATCTACAGTACATATTGCACCAGACATCATACAGGTGTGTGGGTACCATAATTTTTTTATGAGAGCACTCTCTCTTTCCCTAAGCGTAGGAGGAAAAGTAGGCTGGAAAACAGAGAGAGAGAGAGAGAGAGAGAGAGAGAGAGAGAGAGAGAGAGAGAGAGATAGGTTATCGCAGAGTGCGCGCCTCCGGGGAGCACTTCCGGTACTGGTCGAAGAATGGTCGGAAAAAAAAAAGGGCGGGAAAGCAAATGACGTCACAAATGGCGGGAACTTGGAGAGAGGGGAAACCTACCCCAAGATAAAAAGAAAATAAATGTTCAGGGAGTCAAGTATGATGAGTTGGCGAGTCAACGGTATCGTCAAATATAAAGAAATAGTTTATTGATGAAGATTAGAATGATGTATGTAGTACTGACCGAGTATATTTTAGGCCTATGCAACGTGAAGAGACCGGAGTTGGTTGGCTGGCTTAGGTTAACGAGTCTATAGGACCATTTTCTGCAAAGGATTTATATATCATAATTGGTTAAGACTGGTAGTTTGTCGACTGTGGTGGGTTATGACCAGGCTGAGGGATGGCATAAGGCAGGCAGCCTCATCCGTAAAGACCTCCTGAGAACCACAAGGGCCATGCCCTTTAATATATCTGTGAATGATTTCAGACATTTCTCTTCAGTGCGAAAGTCTCGCAAATTATTAACGACCGAGATACGGCGGGGATGTGGAGGGGGGAAGGTGTGTGGAGGGAAGGGGTAGGGCCACCACTTTCCACTCATAATAACATACATTTTAACAGACAACAGATCGCCTCAGCAGCGACCCACAACAGTCTCAGAACACCCGAGCACATGCATTGCTGCCATTGCTTACAAAGCACGTTGGATATCAGGGAAAAAGCACCTTTACCATTCCCCAACTCGTCCAGTTTTGGAAGGTGAGAGCGAGCTTGGCTGTTGTAAACCGAGAGTGCAACCATTACGCCAAGATGACCAGAGAGAGATAGAGAGAAAGGAAGAACTTCCTCTATTTTTCTGCTCGTAAAAGAGCTGCCTGAGAGCACTCAGGAATATTACGGCTCCGTTATTTAGGAGGAAATGATCACATTTTCTGCCCCTCCAGGACACAGTGAGTTATAGAAAGAGGGAGGGAAAGGGGCAAGAGAGAGAGAAAGAGAGAGAGAGAGAGGAAGGAAGGAGAGTAATTTGGTACGTCCGAGCAAGTGCTAAGAAAGATGGTGGAAGGCCCTATCATGCAGCGCTCAAGTTCCCCAGAGAATTGCCATTCTACGTTGAGAGTTCATTCCATGTGGAAGACGGCGTCTAGACTCATAAGTCAAGCAGGAAGAAGTGTCTGGGATCCTTTATAAAAAAAAAAAAAAGACGAGTGAGAATCTTCATAGGATTTAAGACCACAAACGGTTTCTAGATAATAAAAGGAAAGTCCAGTGGCTGTTCACACAGGACATGACTTGCAGAGTCCTAGAAGATTCGTAATTAATGCATTTATATTTTGCCCAAATAGATCACCTTTGAGGGGTTAGTTATAGAGAGTGAGAAACTTGTTGTTTTAATCTCTTTCTATTTAACATTAAGGAATTTGCAAGTTCCACAGAGATACACACACACACACACACACACACACAATGTTCTGTTACCCAAGACCAAGCTACTATCCGCTCAGTCACAGGAGTAATAAACACATCATAAATATTTCATGCCTTAGCCACCCACCATCAGCAGCAACTTTATTCATTTACGAGCTTCCAGAAGTTCTTTAGAGGTGCAGAGAATTAGGGTTGGGGAGTGAGAAAGGAAGTTTTTCACAGCGTCGTAAAGGCGCGTTGTAATGCGAGATCCTGCAACTGCTCGTAAGAATTCCTCTTCTTCCCGCTCGATGAAAAGATGTGTAGCAACTGAGGTATATAAAAATGCACCGTTACATTCTTGCACCAATACTCTAGTGCCAGGAAAGAGCCGTTCCAGAGGCAAATCCCTAGTACTAATACTACTACTACTACTACTACTACCGCTAGTAGTAAGGATTTACACGACAGTTCTTTATGACCTTCAACCTTTTCCTACG
Organism: Macrobrachium rosenbergii; assembly: GCF_040412425.1. Lineage (NCBI taxonomy): Eukaryota > Metazoa > Arthropoda > Malacostraca > Decapoda > Palaemonidae > Macrobrachium > Macrobrachium rosenbergii. The sequence continues at coordinate 19,035,528 of NC_089794.1, forward strand.
AAGGGAGAGCTGACCCGAGGGCCTTTGCTCGAGACACACTGACCTGAAGGGACCTTGAGGCAAGTATGGGAAAGATAAACGAGCGACCTGACATTCCATTTGTTCTCTTCCTCTTCTTCTTCTTCTTCTTCTTCTTCTTCTGACATTCGTTGATGTTCCTCCAGGGAGAAAACTTCCTATGGAAGTTGCGGCGTCGTCTGTGTTATCGAAAGGAGTGTGATTCATTTGAAGTTAGATGAAGTTTCTGTGTAAGGTTTTGTGTGTGTGTATTTTTTTTAATATGTTCGCAAAGGAAGGAGCCGTTGTACATTTATAGACATTAAAAGTTATGAGTAGTAGGAGGTCCTATATATATATATATATATATATATATATATATATATATATATATATATATATATATATATATATATATATATATATATATATATATATATATATATATAGAGAGAGAGAGAGAGAGAGAGAGAGAGAGAGAGAGAGAGAGAGAGAGAGAGAGAGAGAGAGAGAGAGAGAGAATAAAAAACAACAAAAATAGAAAAAAAACAGTGAAAAGGCTGACAAATAAAAAGAAAAGAGAAACAAAATAAATTGGAAAAATACAGAAAAATGTGTATAATGACCAAAGTTGAAACAGGACGGCACGCTCACAGTCTCTCTGAGGCTCCTGAATTTGGTCTGTGTACTTCAGGACAGTAGCAAAAAGGTATCCTATTTAGGATTCTCTTCAACCCTCGTGCTTTCCTTTCTTCCCTCCTTCTACTTGTTGTGGGGATAATAGGACAGAGGGTATCCTGTGAAGGATCTTCTTCCTCTTCACTCTTACTTTCTTTCCTTCCTACTTCCTACTCGGTGTAAAGACAGTAGGATAATGAGGAGTAGGGTATCCTGTGAAGGATCTTCTTCTTGACTCGTGCTTTCCTTCCTCACTGCTTCCCACTCATCGTAAGGACAGTAAGAAGGAGAGTATCCTACTTAGGACCTCCTACTTTCTTTCCTTCCTGCCTCCTACTCATTGTAAGATAGTAGGAAGGAGGGTGTCCTACGTAGGACCTTCTTTCCTCCTAATTTCCTTCCTTCCTGCCTTCTACTCATTGTAAGGACAGTAAGAAAGAGAGTATCCTACGTAGGACCCCCTTACCTCCTACTTTCCTTCCTTCCTTCCTCCTACTCATTGTAAGATAGTAGGAAGGAGGGTGTCCTATGTAGAACCTTTCCTCCTACTTTCCTTCCTTCCTGCCTCCTATTCATTGTAAGATAGTGGGAAGGAGGGTGTCCTATGTAGGACCTCCTTACCTCCTACTTTCCTTCCTTCCTGCCTCCTACTCATCGTAAGGACAGTAAGAAGGAGAGTATCCTACGTAGGACCTCCATACCCCCTACTTTCCTTCCTTCCTGCCTCCTACTCATCGTAAGGACAGTAGGAAGAAAGTACCGATACAGAATCTTCTTCTTAACTCCCTGCCTCCTACTCACTGTAAGGACAGTAGGAAGGAAGGTGTCCTATGTAGGACCTCCTTACCTCCTAGTTTCCTTCCTTCCTTCCTGCCTCCTCCTCATCGTAAGGACAGTAGTGTATGTTCTCCCTTTCAGATAGGTTTAGGACCTTAAGGACGGATGGTTGAAGGATGTCTAAACTGGATAGACAGAGAGAGATAGATAGATAGATCGGTTGACAGATTAGAAATGATTCTTGTTAGAGATAAAGAGAGAGAGACGAATAGACGGGGGTTTTCTTATCAATTTTTTTCCGGCTAATTTCCTATAACAAATTCCTTCAACGTTTTCTGGACTTTTCTCACGTCATTTTTTTTCCTACGAAAATATTTTCACAAGCAGATCACTTCATTCATTTATTGCCATTTTTCCCCGCTGTTTAATTCCCTCAAAAAATAAAAACTTCCCGTTCTATTTTTCTTCCCAAATTCCCTCTCCAAAAAAAAAAGAAAGGAAAAAATTTCTCCTTTTATTTCGCCATCTTCCCCAACAAAAATTATTCCCAAATTTTTTCCCCCAAAAAGGAAAGAACGGGAAAAAAATTCACGAGGGCCAATAATTCCTTTTTCCTTCCTCCGAACGGGTCTCGCAGAAGGACCATCCGGGCCGCGGCGAAAATTAGGGTAACGAAAACAAAGGAGCCATTTTTCCGGTCTTTACGAGAGCCGGAAGGAAGCTTTATGACGTTCCTTGATTACGTCTTGAATCTAATCTCAAGCCGGGCTCAAGTCTGGATATGAAAAGGAGGACCAAGAAAGCCTCAACATTTACCAAGTGTTCATACTTTCAAGCCAGGCTCAAGTCTGGATATGAGAAGAAGGAACAAGAAGGCCTCAGCATTTACTAAATGTTCACACTTTCAAGTCAGGCTCAAGTCTGGATATGAAAAGGAGGAACAAGAAGGCCTCATCATTTACTAAGTGTTCACACTTTCGAGCCAGGCTCAAGTCTGGATATGAAAAGAAGGAACAAGAACGCCTCAGCATTTACCAACAGTGTTCACATTTTCAAGCCATGCTCAAGTCTATATACAAGAAGAAGACCTCAGCATTTATTGACAGTGTTCACATTCCCAAGCCAGGCTCAAGTCTATATACAAGAAGAAGGCTTCAGGATCTACTGACAGAGTTCACATTCCTGAGTCAGGCTCAAGCTTAAATATAAGAAGGCCTCAGACTCTACTGAAAGTTCACATTCCCAAGCCAGACTCAAGTCTAGATATGAGAAGAAGGATGCAGTATCTACTGACAGAGTTCACACTCTCAAGCCAAGCTCAAGTCTGAATTTAAGAAGGAGGAAGAAGGCCTCAGCATTTACTGATAGAGTTCACATTCCCAAGTCAGACTCAAGTTTAGGTGAGGTTCACTTTCCTCTGCTTCGAGAGTTCTTAAGCTCAAGTCCGTCTCAAACCCCGATATTCAAGAAAGGTCGAATGGAAGGTTTATGTCATGTACGACTGACCTAGAGTTTGTATACTTAAGTCGGTCTCAAGCCAGGATAAGAGCTTAGTTTTAGAGTACTATATTTCTTTTTCTTTAAATGTTCGTAACCACAAGCCGGTCACAAACCCGGATTAAAAAAAAGAATAAAAATTTTAAAAATCGGTCTTGGTCAATGGTTGGATGGGTAACTAGAAAGGCACCCAACAGACCTTAAGAGCCTAATGTAAGCGGCAACCATTATTGTTTACTTATTAAGCTTTTCCTGTATTTGTTTTTTTTTTCGATATACTTATCTATTTCACTTATTTGCGTGATGATTAGTATATAACTTTTCATATATTTATGCATTTAATAATTTCGGTATTTGTTCATTTATGTATTCTTGAAAAATAAACTAATTATATTATATATATATATATATATATATATATATATATATATATATATATGTGTGTGTGTGTGTGTGTGTGTGTATGTATACATACACAAGTATATGTATATATATATATATATATATATATATATATATATATGTATGTAAATATACAGTATATATATATTATATATAATTATGTATCCATATATATGTATAAATATTATATATATATATATATATATATATATATATATATATATATATATATATATATATATATATATATATATATAATTTAATAACTACTTAAGCTACGACACGATTTTCCTCATAAAGTAAATTTTCCTTTGTTTTGTAAACCTTACCGGGAACTGGCTTCGTATATAATGGAATAGTTTTTATTTACCCGCTCGCTTTTCTCTTTTCTACACCGACGAGCGGAGTTCTCGTCCTCAGTATTTGCCTTGTTCCCCTGTTTTATCATTGCTTCTCCGTCATCCTTACTTGTTTGGTGTTTTGCGCGGGGCGTGGGGGGGTGGGGGCCACTTTTCGGTAAGGCGAGCTCTAGTAGACTGATTTGTTTCGGCTCCACAGAGAGTTGAGAAGACCCAGCCCTTTGCATTATGTGATTTCTGTGACTGCCTGTTCTGGGCAAGGCCAGAGTATTTGGAGCTCCAGCCTCCCGTTCACGCCCTTTGTGCTCTGTGATGTCTGTGATGTTCGCAGCACCTGCAGCTGACTGCCTTTTTGGACCAAGGCCCAGAGTATCTGGAGCTCGCTGATTCGCCCAGCGTCCTGTGCTACTTACCAATAATCAGCGGTGGGACCTAGGCCTAGACCCAACCCCAGTCCTCGCCCTTTTTACCATGTGATTGCTGTGATCTTTGCAGCACCTGCAATTAACTCTGCCTTTTCGGGTTAAGGCCCAGGTTGTTTGGAGCTCGCTGATTCGCCCAGCGTCCTTGTGCTACGTTGCAACGGGGTGGCCTAGACCTACCTTACGCCCCCTTGGCGAGCAGTGCTGTGGGCACGGTCTAAAGAATAGACCTTGGCTGTGTTTTCGTCATTTTGCCACTACCTGTGAGCGCTTCTGCTGCCGGAGATGGGTGAGTTTTCCTTCTTTAGCTCTTCGCTGTTATAATAATAATAATAATAATAATAATAATAATAATAATAATAATAATAATAATAGATTATTATTATTATTATTATTATTATTATTGTTATTATTCAGAAAATGAACCCTGTTCATATAGAACAAACGCACCAAAGGGGCCATTGACTTGAAATTCAAGCTTCCAAAGAATATTGCGTTCATTAGAAAGAAGAAACAGAAGGTAATAGGAAATGCAGAAAAACGAGATCACTTATTAGAAGGGAGAAAATAAATGAACAGCTCTATATCATGAGTGTTAACTAGGAGAATGAAGGCAGTGAGTGAGATTTATAGGCGTATGTGACTTTCCAGTGCCTAGATCAGTTTCTCTTGGGGGCGTCTTTTGGTTTGTTTTTAATTCTTTGTTTTATTTATTCGTTTTATTAATTCTTTGTTCTTGGTATTGCAGTCCTGAGTCTTTGTCAGTTTCTATCAGTTGACTTAGAAAGAAGGATCCTGTTGGATATGAACAATAATTTCCCGTGGTGGGGGTTGCGCCGTCAGTGAGCCTCCCGCGATGCACTGTAGGCATTACTTAAGGTTCTTGGCAGCGTCCCTTCGGGTCCTAGCTGCAACCCCTTTCATTCCTTTTACTCTGCCTCCGATCATATTTCCTTTCTACCATCTTACTTTCCACCCTCTCCTAACAATTGTTTTATAGTCCATCTGAGAGGTCTTCCTCCTGCTACACCTGGTCGTTTCGGCCGTAAGCCATTTAGGCCGCAGCGTCCAAATCAACGTAAAGACGTTATGTTTATGGTATTTACCGTTATGTTTATTGGATTTACCGTCATATTTTATGTTTTACGTGCATACCCAAGGGGCTGGTACTAAACACCAAGGCCAAGAGAGAACCCTGGGAGAGGAAAGGTCTACCCAACTGGGTGGAGTCGCCTCCCACCTGGGGTAACTACGTAGGCGATGACGTGTCTTAGAGGTACCTGCTCGTTACGCCAATTCACCTGCTGACGCAATAAGGAGGTAGACAAAGCTCCGCCTACAGGGGGGATTTGGGGGGAAGTGAGCAGACCTTCTCTTTCTCTTGGCCTTGCTAAACACGAAGCCCATTTTGCACGGAGAGGTGCACAGATCTTTGAGATAATTTAGGTTGTTTGGTTTACTTCGCCAGTTAATAAAAATTTAGAAGAATTTATACAGTAATCGTGCATTATACTTTCATCCTCTTTCAGTTTTTAAACTAATCCATAAATAATTAGCCTCCAGAGGAACCTCTTTAACAATAAAAGAAACCTTTAATCTTCTTAAGAATTCTTGAGGCGTATCCAAACGAAATTGCCATTGACAGAGTAATATTGGCAACACGGGAGGGAGGTGGAAGGTGGGTGAGGGGGAGGGGGAGCAAGGAAGGTAGGGGAGGGATCAGGGGCAGAGAGGAAGGTAGGGGAGGGATCAGGGGTAGAGAGGAAGGTAGGAGAGGGATCAGGGGCAGAGAGGAAGGTAGGGGAGGGATCAGGGGTAGAGAGAAAGGTAGGGGAGGGATCAGATATAGAGAGGAAGGTAGGGGAGGGATCAGGGGTAGAGAGGAAGGTAGGAGAGGGATCAGGGGTAGAGAGGAAGGTAGGGGAGGATCAGGGTAGAAAGGAAGGAAGGTAGGGGAGGGATCAGGGGTAGAAAGGAAAGTAGGGGAGGGATCAGGAGTAAAGAGGAAGGCAGGGGAGGGATCAGGGGTAGAGAGGAAGGCAGGGGAGGGATCAGGGGTAGAGAGGAAGGCAGGGGAGGGATCAGGGGTAGAGAGGAAGGCAGGAGAGGGATCAGGGGTAGAGAGGAAGGCAGGGGAAGGATCAGGGGTAGAGAGGAAGGTAGGAGAGGGATCAGGGGTAGAGAGGAAGGTAGGGGAGGGATCAGGGGCAGAGAGGAAGGTAGGGGAGGGATCAGGGGCAGAGAGGAAGGTAGGAGAGGGATCAGGGGTAGAGAGGAAGGTAGGAGAGGGATCAGGGGTAGAGAGGAAGGTAGGGGAGGGATCAGGGGTAGAGAGGAAGGTAGGGAAGGGATCAGAGGTAGAGAGGAAGGTAGGAGAGGGATCAGGGGCAGAGAGGAAGGTAGGGGAGGGATCAGGGGTAGAGAGGAAGGTAGGGGAGGGATCAGGGGTAGAGAGAAAGGTAGGGGAGGGATCAGATATAGAGAGGAAGGTAGGGGAGGGATCAGGGGTAGAGAGGAAGGTAGGAGAGGGATCAGGGGTAGAGAGGAAGGTAGGGGAGGGATCAGGGTAGAAAGGAAGGAAGGTAGGGGAGGGATCAGGGGTAGAAAGGAAAGTAGGGGAGGGATCAGGAGTAAAGAGGAAGGCAGGGGAGGGATCAGGGGTAGAGAGGAAGGCAGGGGAGGGATCAGGGGTAGAGAGGAAGGCAGGGGAGGGATCAGGGATAGAGAGGAAGGCAGGAGAAGGATCAGGGGTAGAGAGGAAGGCAGGGGAAGGATCAGGGGTAGAGAGGAAGGTAGGAGAGGGATCAGGGTAGAGAGGAAGGTAGGGGAGGATCAGGGGCAGAGAGGAAGGTAGGGGAGGGATCAGGGGCAGAGAGGAAGGTAGGAGAGGGATCAGGGGTAGAGAGGAAGGTAGGAGAGGGATCAGGGGTAGAGAGGAAGGTA
>NC_089794.1:19047602-19055102 GCF_040412425.1 Macrobrachium rosenbergii
ATATATATATTGTATATATATATATATATGTATATATATATATATATATATATATATATTTTATATATATATATCTGTATATACATGTGTGTATGTGTGTATACGAATATAAACAAAACTATATATATATATATATATATATATATATATATATATATATATATATATATATATATATATTATATATATATATATATATATATACACTGTAAATTAACATATGCACATATATATATATATATATATATATATATATATGTATATATATATATATATAAATATATATATATATATATATATATATATATATATATATATATATATTTTATATATATATATATATATATATATATATATATATATATATACATATATACATATATACATATATATATACATATATACATACATACATAGCAATGACAATAATGCCCTTTTAACTTCTCGATTTCTTCACGCTACCTCAATAAGCTTGTCACAAGAGAGTCTAAGATCCGAATGAAGAAATTCCGACGCCAGTGGGTTCTAACCCCGCCATAGGCTTAAGAATTTCTTCATCTGGAACTTTATTTGCAAAGATAAGCTTTGTAGTGACAAGCTTATCCAAAAAGTGTGAAGAAATCGAGAAGATAAAAGGACGTTACATTCATTACAATTACATATATATATATATATATATATATATATATATATATATATATATATATATATATATATATATATATATATATTTATATATATATATATATATATATATATATATATATATATATATATATATATATATATATATATGTATATGTATATATATATATATATATATATATATATATATATATATATATATATATGTATATATATATATATATATATATATATATATATATATATATATATATATATACACACCTCTCCCTGGTATACATTTTTCATTAACATTAACTTTGTACTCTGTATACTGAAGAATACATATTTCATTACTGATGTCAATTGTGGCCATTTTATTATAAAAGGCAGACGAAATCAAAATCTTGTTATTAAGCCAAAAAGGAAAAAAAAATCAAAACTGTTATGATCATGCATGACTAGTTATAAAAAGTATTTATTTTCTATAAATAAATTCTATATATATAAATATATATATATATATATATATATATATATATATATATATATATATATATATATATATATATATATATATATAAAAAAAATCCACGAAGGAAAGAAAAACACCGAAATGCTGTGAGGCCTTTCGACTGTCTATCGTCCTTTACTCAGTCTACTAAGTAAAGGACAACAGACAGTCGCAAGGCCTCACAGCACTCCAGTGTTTCCTTTCCTTCGTGGATTTTACCTTATTTATACATACATACATACATACATACATACATACATACATACTTATATAAAATATATATATATATATATATATATATATATATATATATATATATATATATATATGCAAATAGATAGATAGAATAGATTTGTGGCCTTTACCGATCATAAGTGATCTCACCCTGGGGCATCATAGCCAACAGAGCGTCATCAAAATGGGGGTTTATTTTAACCAGGGATGGGCCCTTCCCCAATTCTCTTCTCTGTCAGCTTAGCCAAGAGAAAGTAGCTCTTCTTTTCTGTAGAAAACAGATGAATCCTTTGCAGAGTCCCAAAACCAGTTGTTTCGCAGCTCACTGTAGGAAACACGACACTTCTTGGTGGATTGTCTTTGGCTGTAGGTGGAAAGCTTTCCACATCGCATTCAGGAGGAATACAGCGAATCCTGGCGGTGTTCCTCAAAGCCTGGGTTCTGAATGGGAAAAGCCATTTCACATATTCTGTAGGCACTGAACTTAGGAGTCTTTACGCCACGCAGTCGTTGCCACTGAGAATAGGCTATGTGAAATAGGCATCACTAGGCTTCCGAAATCCCCCCAACCAGCTCCGCCGATCGCTGCACCTCCGTCACACGGGGAAGCTTCCACCTCCATAATCAGGATGGGTTGCGCTTAGGTTTCGTCCTTCTTGTGTCTCCTACGTCTGCGTCGTCCTGGTTAGTTCTTCTGCAAATTCACCATCATGTATTCGCAAAAAGCAGTCTTCCTCTGGAGGGTCATTCGGGCCTTTGTTCTCTCAGCTGTAGTCCTCCACCTCCTCCGAGTTAGGTGAACTGCCTCTCGAGTTATGCCAGGTTTTGTAATCTGCCACATATGACCCTTCTGGATTCTGGAGACGTTTCCGTCTCCACTGGAGCTGCTTCTGTCTTCGGGAATTCTTTGGGATTTCTTGGACTTTCAATGTCGTTCAGCAGATGGTAGAGATTTGGAGTAATTCTTCGACGCCTTTTCTACTTATATGCACGCATGTGAATGCATAATTATACGTAAATAGATGAAGATCCTTTGGAAGAACTGGAAATTTTCACAGACTCCCTGAAGACGCTGGAGCCACTCTTGTGAAAGTTCGCAGGAGGTCGACGCGATGTCTCATCACTCAAGCTGTTTTTACCTGTGTGTTCCTATGTGTGTGCGCGTATGAGCGTGTGTGCGCTTATGTAACGACTCATTTTCTAGAATGTAATTTTTTTCTGGAAGGAGATTTTATGGAAATATGTTTTCATTTCATCGCGAATTTTAATAATTACGATTTTTCGATAAAAAACTGAATAACTAATAAAGAATTATTTAGAGTGATACATATATATATATATATATATATATATATATATATATATATATATATATATATATATATATATGTGTGTGTATATACATGTGTGTATGTGTGTATACGAATATAAGAAATATAAATATATATATATATATATATACATACATACATACACACACACTGTAAATTAACATATGCATATATATATATATATATATATATATATATATATATATATATATATATATATATATATATTTACATACATAGCTATGACAATCATGCCCTTTTAACTTCTCAATTTCTTTACGCTACCTCAATAAGCTTGTCACAAGAGAGTCTAAGATCCGAATGACGAAATTCCGACGCCAGTGGGTTCTAACCCTGCCATGGGCTTAAGAATTTCTTCATCTGGAACTTTATTTGCAAAGATAAGCTTTGTAGTGACAAGCTTATCCAAAAAGTGTGAAGAAATCGAGAAGATAAAAGGACGTTATATTCATTACAATTACATATATATATATATATATATATATATATATATATATATATATATATATATATATATATATATATATATATATATATATATATATATATATATATATATATATATATATATATATATATATATATATATATATATATATATATATATATATATATATATATATTGTTACGTGGGTCTTTCATTAATGAGTTTAACGATTAAGTAACTGGATTTATATTACCTTGCTTTACCTAAGACCCTCGTAATTCTGCCAGTTAAGGCTAAAATTGACCCAAAGGACAGATATTGAATAGATCAGGTCGCCAGTTAACTCTAGTTTACAAAGAATAGAGGTTTATTCATAACCACATGAATGGAATCAGGAAACTCACTGGAACACTAGTTTCAACAAAACAAGTAAAATATACTGAAATGGATTATTTACAGGAGTTAAGAGGAGCTAACAGCAGCTCAGAATATTAATCCGACTTAGTACAAACCTCAGTGTTACATAGAATGAACTCAACAGCTTTATGTGCCTTTTAGATGCTTCGTCAGCAATTTACTGTAAGGTCGAATTAAGGATTCTTGGTACTGATGATGCAGATTCTTCTCCAAGAAAGAGGATGGTGCTGAGGCACAAGGCGATAACAATCTTGCATATATATATATATATATATATATATATATATATATATATATATATATATATATATATATATACTGTATAATTATACGGTGTTATATATATAATATATAACACCGTATCATGCTTCTCAGTCATGTACAGAAGTATCCACAATATTATACTTGATTAGCAAAGCGATATGTATTTGCAAATTATTTAAAAAGCTTATATCTTTCGTCCATCCTTCTCTGGACTTGATCAAGTCCATTGAAGCATAGACGAAAGCTTTAAGTTCTCTGTCTATTTTTATAAATACATTTCGTTGTGATAATCAAGTACATTACTGTGGATCCTTCTATACATATGTATATATATATACATACATATATATACATATGTATGTATATATGTAAGTATGTATGTATATATATATATATATATATATATATATATATATATATATATATATATATATATAATACACATTTGCTAGTTTCTTGTTAATGTTGATAATTTCGGGCCAGTTAGAGTTTCATGTCTCCGGAAGCCTCCGGAATTCCCAGAAGCCTCCGGGCACACAAACAGAGGCAGAAGGGCAGCCAAAGAAATTAATATAACAGATATTATAATCCAAAGGAAGGCAGGGGAGGGATCAGGGGCAGAGAGGAAGGAAGGGGAGGGATCAGGGGCAGAGAGGAAGGCAGGGGAGGGATCAGGGGCAGAGAAGAAGGCAGGGGAGGGATCAGGGGCAGAGAGGAAGGCAGGGGAGGGATCAGGGGCAGAGAGGAAGGAAGGGGAGGGATCAGGGGCAGAGAGGAAGGCAGGGGAGGGATCAGGGGCAGAGAAGAAGGCAGGGGAGGGATCAGGGGCAGAGAGGAAGGCAGGGGAGGGATCAGGGGCAGAGAAGAAGGCAGGGGAGGGATCAGGGGCAGAGAGGAAGGTAGGGGGGAGGGATCAGGGGCAGAGAAGAAGGCAGGGGAGGGATCAGGGGCAGAGAGGAAGGCAGGGGAGGGATCAGGGGCAGAGAAGAAGGCAGGGGAGGGATCAGGGGCAGAGAGGAAGGCAGGGGAGGGATCAGGGGCAGAGAAGAAGGCAGGGGAGGGATCAGGGGCAGAGAGGAAAGCAGGGGAGGGATCAGGGGCAGAGAGGAAGGAAGGGGAGGGATCAGGGGCAGAGAGGAAGGCAGGGGAGGGATCAGGGGCAGAGAAGAAGGCAGGGGAGGGATCAGGGGCAGAGAGGAAGGCAGGGGAGGGATCAGGGGCAGAGAAGAAGGCAGGGGAGGGATCAGGGGCAGAGAGGAAGGTAGGGGAGGGATCAGGGGTAGAGAGGAAGGCAGGGGAGGGATCAAGGGTAGAGAGGAAGGTAGGAAAGGGATCAGGGGTAGAGAAGAAGGTAAGGGAGGGATCAGGGGCAGAGAGGAAGGCAGGGGTGGGATCAGGGGCAGAGAGGAAGGCAGGGGAGGGATCAAGGGTAGAGAGGAAGGTAGGAAAGGGATCAGGGGTAGAGAGGAAGGCAGGGGAGGGATCAAGGGTAGAGAGGAAGGTAGGAAAGGGATCAGGGGTACAGAGGAAGGCAGGGGAGGGATCAAGGGTAGAGAGGAAGGTAGGAAAGGGATCAGGGGTACAGAGGAAGGCAGGGGAGGGATCAAGGGTAGAGAGGAAGGTAGGAAAGGGATCAGGGGTAGAGAGGAAGGCAGGGGAGGGATCAAGGGTAGAGAGGAAGGTAGGAAAGGGATCAGGGGTAGAGAGGAAGGCAGGGGAGGGATCAAGGGTAGAGAGGAAGGTAGGAAAGGGATCAGGGGTAGAGAGGAAGGCAGGGGAGGGATCAAGGGTAGAGAGGAAGGTAGGAAAGGGATCAGGGGTAGAGAGGAAGGCAGGGGAGGGATCAATGGTTGAGAGGAAGGTAGGAAAGGGATCAGGGGTAGAGAAGAAGGTAAGGGAGGGATCAGGGGCAGAGAAGAAGGCAGGGGTGGGATCAGGGGCAGAGAGGAAGGCAGGGGAGGGATCAAGGGTAGAGAGGAAGGTAGGAAAGGGATCAGGGGTAGAGAGGAAGGCAGGGGAGGGATCAAGGGTAGAGAGGAAGGTAGGAAAGGGATCAGGGGTAGAGAGGAAGGCAGGGGAGGGATCAAGGGTAGAGAGGAAGGTAGGAAAGGGATCAGGGGTAGAGAGGAAGGCAGGGGAGGGATCAAGGGTAGAGAGGAAGGTAGGAAAGGGATCAGGGGTAGAGAGGAAGGCAGGGGAGGGATCAAGGGTAGAGAGGAAGGTAGGAAAGGGATCAGTGGTAGAGAGGAAGGCAGGGGAGGGATCAAGGGTAGAGAGAAAGGTAGGAAAGGGATCAGGGGTAGAGAGGAAGGCAGGGGAGGGATCAAGGGTAGAGAGGAAGGTAGGAAAGGGATCAGGGGTAGAGAGGAAGGCAGGGGAGGGATCAAGGGTAGAGAGGAAGGTAGGAAAGGGATCAGGGGTAGAGAGGAAGGCAGGGGAGGGATCAAGGGTAGAGAGGAAGGTAGGAAAGGGATCAGGGGCAGAGAGGAAGGCAGGGGAGGGATCAAGGGTAGAGAGGAAGGTAGGAAAGGGATCAGGGGTAGAGAGGAAGGCAGGGGAGGGATCAAGGGTAGAGAGGAAGGTAGGAAAGGGATCAGGGGTAGAGAGGAAGGCAGGGGAGGGATCAAGGGTAGAGAGGAAGGTAGGAAAGGGATCAGGGGTAGAGAGGAAGGCAGGGGAGGGATCAAGGGTAGAGAGGAAGGTAGGAAAGGGATCAGGGGTACAGAGGAAGGCAGGGGAGGGATCAAGGGTAGAGAGGAAGGTAGGAAAGGGATCAGGGTAGAGAGGAAGGCAGGGGAGGGATCAAGGGTAGAGAGGAAGGTAGGAAAGGGATCAGGGGTAGAGAGGAAGGCAGGGGAGGGATCAATGGTAGAGAGGAAGGTAGGAAAGGGATCAGTGGTAGAGAGGAAGGTAGGGGAGGGATCAGGGGTAGAGAGGAAGGTAGGAGAGGGATCAGGGTAAATTAAAAAAAAAACTATATAAATATATACAAAACCCTTGAAGGGGAATCAAAAAATCCTAAACTAGTTTTTGGTAACGTAGACAAAACAGATGAAAATTGACTTTGAGAGGATAAAAAAAGAAATAAGTTAAGTACAGTAGTTGTATACATACATACATTTATATATATATATATATATATATATATATATATATATATATATATATATATATATATATATATATAATTATATATATATATACATACATACATACATAAATATGTATGTATGTATGTTGTATACATACAGTATATATATATATAAATATATATATATATATATATATATATATATATATATATATATATATATATATGTGTGTGTGTGTGTGTAATTATGTTTGTGTGTGAGTGTGCGTGCGTGTGTATGTGAGTATGCGCTCGCGCTCTCATGCGCAAATCTAAACGTTCCCATGCGCTCCCAAACTCCTGCAATACCACTTGTCAAATCAGCCTCCATCAAACAAAACAGGCAGACAAAAAAATGACCTACTTCCATTCCTTCAAGAAGAGACCCAGTCACCCAGAAGATGATTTCTAAGATTGGAACGCTCTCTCTCTCTCTCTCTCTCTCTCTCTCTCTCTCTCTCTCTCTCTCTCTGCCCGGGATAAGCATAAACAGAGCATCCAACTCCATAAACGAGGTTGCCTGAGAGCGGTCAAGTAG